>NW_018165061.1:15852-74278 GCF_001263595.1 Phalaenopsis equestris
ACCCAATATGGTCCAGCAATCCTAAGGGTGACTCATCTTGAGTTTCCCCTACAGTGACCCCACCTACTAAGTGCTAGAGGTTGAGAGCACTATGTGGAACTTCAAGTTGAGTGAAGAAGAGTTTGGAATTTCTATTGGTGAGGGTTCCGTGTCTAGTTTTCTAAGAATAGTCAACAGGAAAAGTCCTATGGCTAGACCCTAGGCTACTAAAGAGGAAAAACCAAACCTCAACCAAAATTGAGGTCAACAACTTAGTAATTTTTTATTTTCACCCCGGATTTTGTGAGGTCCAAAAATTAGAATTTTTGATGAAAATACTTGAAGAAATCCCATAATGAAAAGTTTCTTACCAAATAACCTTGCTTCAGGAGTTAGATTTTTTATTTATTAATTTATGTGGACTATATTTAGATTTTCAAAGAATTTTAAATGGCTTCCCGTGTTAAGAGAAGAAGGACATCCGACGACTTTGACGCTCAAAGATTTGTTAGTTTCAAATACCAACATAGTTATAATACTCAAATGGAGTCCTAGGGAATGATCCTAGAGCGGGTGTTTGCAAACCCGGGTGGCAAGGTCGAAAGTCTGATTCTTGCTAGGAAATGGGAAAGATACTACTACTTCATTATCGTAGTAATTTTCCTGATGGTTTGGGAGTTTTATGCAAACCAGTGATTGACGTAGATAATCCAAAATTGGCTCTTTTCACTCCCTGTACTCCCATTTATGATGAAGAAGAAGGAGGAGGAGAAGAAGATGAAGAAGAATTAGATGATGAAGAGGAAGGAGATGAAGATTGATGTTTTATGAGTCTTGTTAAGTTGTTTTTTATGTCTGTTTGTTGTTTGTGTTTGTATTGGTATGTAATTTTATATGAAACTTTTTGTAGTAAAAGACTCTTTATTTTGTGTTGTGAACTGAATCTATAATAGTAATTGTAGACTTTCACATTTTCTGCATTTTTTCTGCATTTTTTTCACATTTTCTGCATTTTTACTATTTTCAGTTTAGTTTTTCAATTTTTGTATTTATGTTTTAAATTCTTAACAAGTTTTCTAGAATATATTATGTTTTATATAATGCTTTAAAGCCTGTATGTAGTTTTACGGTTAGAAACTGTAGTATACCAGAGCGTAGTTTCATAGTCAGAAATTCTCTACAGGTCAGTTTTTATTTTTTTATTTTCATGCATTTACAGTTTTTATTTTCATGCATTTACTGTTTTCTTTCACCTCTTAAATTTTATATTCAAAAAATTTTTAAAGTCATTCAAAAACTTATGTTTGGGGGAAAGAAAAAATTATTTTGAAAAGAAGTAAACTAAATTTTAATTATCCTTAAGTAAATAAATTTTTAAAAATTAATTTAACATGGCCTAGGATATCAAGATTTTACTTTAAATGACTATACTTTTGTTTATAAGTATTATGGTAAATTTAGGTATAAATTTAGGTAATGGTAAATTTAGGTAAAGAGTTTTTAATAATAAAGGTCAATTCTAAAGTTGAAGATATTTGGTATGATCTGATAAGACTATATTTTTCTCATTAAAATAAGGTAAATTGTATTTTTGAAGTGTTAAGAATTTTAGAGTTTCATGTAAGAAGAAAGGAATAAGAATTTAAGAAAAAATATATACTAATATGAATTTATAAAGTAAAGAAAGGTATAGAGTTTTGACTTAAGAAGACGATAGTGAAGGTCAAAATCGTTAAAAGCTATCTAGATATAGTAATCCTCACTTGGAAAAAAATAAGAAAATAAAGGAATGAAAAGATCTAAAAATAAAAGAAAAAAAAGAAGAGCAAAAAATAGAAAAGAAAAATAAGTGAGGAGAAGCTTGAGGAGATACCTAATCAAAAATTGGCCTCGCTTGAATCAACTTAAGGAATGAGCTTTATTACATGTACCAAACTTATATTGGAATATTAGAAGCATTCCTAGCAAAGTTTTCCTGAAGTTCTTTTTCATATGAATATTCTAAATGTCCTTAATATGATGAATTACAATTCTTCTTAAAATGAATAGAGATTTAGAAATCTTCAATTTGATTGCTAAGTATTCTTAGACTTAGAACTTGAATCTAAGTTATTAAAGGCTTTTTCTTAAATTTTATTATTCTATTTATTAAACTAAAGTATATAAGTTAAAAGTTAATCTGTATCCTAAGCCATATGCTTTTATGTAATAAAAGTGTCACTTGAGGACAAGTAACATTTAAGTTTGGGGAATTTTGATATACCAAAATAATTTTCTATTTTAAGTACTTATTTTATACTTATTTTTTGTGATATTGCACTGTAAAGAAGGTTATTTTTGAATTTTTATTGCAGGTATATCAATTTTAGGCATTTGGAGCAAAAATGGCAAAAAGAACTAAATTTGGAACAAAAAGAGCCAATTTTGGATTATGGCGCATCATCGTCATATTGACGCATGATGTGCCAAAATTCAGAAAGCTGGCGCATGATGCGCCAGAGATGTCTTTTTCAAATTAAGGTGGTTTGAGACAAATTTTGCACAAATTTTAAAAAGGACACTTTTTCTACACACCTCTTGGAGTAATTTAATTCACCTAGACACTTTCGACGGTTCTTTTGTGAAGGGATATGACTCTTGGATCAAATGACACATATTTTGAATTCAAAAGAGTTGACTTTTGGAAGAATTTTTTGAGAGAATTTTGAATTCTTTTCCACAGGAGGCAGCCCAAAATAAAAGAAGAAGACTTGAAGTGGCTAAGAGAGGGGCACAAAAAAGACAGGCTTTGGGGTGTTGCGTGAGAGTTAGAGAGAGAGAGAGAATAGGTGATTTTCATCTAGGTTTGTAAGAGGAGAGGGAAGGTGAGAGATTTCTTCATCATTACATTTCTAAGTGAGAATTGGGAGCCCAAAATAAAAGAAGAAGACTTGAAGTGGCTAAGAGAGGGGCACAAAAAAGACAGGCTTTGGGGTGTTGCGTGAGAGTTAGAGAGAGAGAGAGAATAGGTGATTTTCATCTAGGTTTGTAAGAGGAGAGGGAAGGTGAGAGATTTCTTCATCATTACATTTCTAAGTGAGAATTGGGAGGATTGTAAAGAGAGAAAGGCTTGGAGAGAACTTCTAGAGATTTTCTTGGGAAGGATTGTGAGATAAGTTGTATTTTTATTTCTTTTGCTTAGTAAACTTATTTTTATATATGAAATTCAAGTTTTATCATATCCTTCTCACGAATCTGAGTAGTCTTGATTATCCTTCTCCCTACTTTAAAGATATGGTTTTGTGAAGAATAGATTTTGTTTTCTATGGTTTTAAATGATAATAGTTTGTGATGATTTGAACTCTGATCTTCATTTACTTTTCAATCTAGCAAATTCAAATGTTAAAACTTGTTGAGAGACATATGTTCTTAAATGAGATATGATTTCTACAACATAGGGAGAATTGCATTTGATTTTATGGGAGAGTATGTCATCAATGGGATTGGGTGCAAATAAATAAGGAAATATACTTTTTTTGGATGTAGAATTGGAGATTCTAAGGTGACAAATTAAAACCCCCAATTTGGTTTAATTGATTGGAAACTAATGTGAGATTATTAGTCTTAGTGGAGGGAGTAGTGGGAACTCTTAAGTGGCAGTCGGTATGCTCCCAGCCTAACCACGGAATTAGGGACCAAACTCTGAATTAGTCAATGTTCTTTATAGCAATCAGAAGAGGGTAGAGAATATGATTGCTCTTATTTGGCGAAAAATAGTTTATATATATATAATATATATTTTCAAATGCCAAATGCTTTCAATTTCTTCACAAACCATATACTCATTGTAAAGAGGAAAGATGCTTTCTTAAATTTGAACTTTTCGTCACAACAAAAACTTTATTTAATTTTGGCAATTTTACTTTTGAAAGTTTAGTAATTACTTTAGTTCAATTTATGTAGCTTAATATCAGTAATCTTACATCTGCATTGTAATTAGCATTCACCTAAGTAGTCAATTTTTAAATTTCGCACTTTACATTTTTTTTGTTTTTATTATAAAATAATTTCCATAATTTACTTTAGGATTTTCCAACTTCCCTATAGGACCGATATTTAAGACTCCATTAGAGCCCTTTATTACTTGAACGATATGTATACTTGTGTTGATATTTAGGGGAGATTTGGAAGTTTAAAAAAGTGTTTTAAAGAGTAAATTATATTTATAAAAAATTTTGTTAGGATTTTTATTATAAATCTACCTGCATCAAGTTTTTGGCGTCGATCGAGCTTTTGGCGTCGTTACGTGGTGTCAACTTCATAAATATTTGCATATACGAATCTCTGTGTCATGTTTTTGGAGTCGTTGCCGGGGAAGTAATGGAAAATATTAGTATTTTATTTTATTTTATTTCAAAAAAATATAAAAAAAAAGACTGTGTTTGTATTTTAATTTGAACATTTTCTTATTTTAGTGTGTTTGATTATTTTTAATTACTTGCTTAATTCAATTTATGCATAGTGTAAGATCTAAAAATTTAGTGCCTTACAACTCTGAGTTAGAAAGAACTGTTAGAAAAATTTGAAAACAACAAAAAGAGAAAGATCAATTTAGCAAATTGGCATGCAATTTAAATAATGTTGGAAATGAAAATGAACATCATCAGAGACCTTTAAGAGATTATGTAAGAGATTATGTTTAAGAGATTATGTAAATCCTACAACAGATGAAATTCATCTGAGTATTCAAAATCCTATTGTAGGTGCCAAATTCATTTGAATTTAAACCTGTTATTATCCAAATGGTACAAAATAATCAATTTGGAGGAACACCTACTGAAGATCCCAATTTACACCTTACTAGTTTTTTAGAATTGTGTGCTACATTTAAATATGATGGAGTGTCAAACGATGTCGTTAAACTTAAACTTTTTCCTTTTTTACTAAGGGATAAAGCTAAGATGTTAAACTCATTAGCACCTGGATCTATCAGAACATGGGGAGATTTATCACAAAAATTCTTATTTAAAAATTTTCCACCTTCAAAAACTGCTAAAGTTAGAAATGATATCACATATTTTTTGTTAATATGAAGGGGAATCAATTTATGAAGTTGGGGAAGATTTAAAGCTCTCCTTAGAAAGTTTCCACACCATGCGTTGCCAGATTCTTTAATATTTCAAACTTTTTATAATGGGTTGGTTGGATCTCTTAGATTGATAATTGACATTGCTGCTGGTGGATCATTAATGTCAAAACCATTCGATGAAGTTTATTCATTAATTGAAGATATGGCTACTAATAATTTTCAATGGCCCTCTGAAAGGGTAAATCCAAAGAGAGTAGCTAGCATACATAATTATGATGCAATATCTTTTTTAGCTGTTAAAATAACTGCTATATCATAGAAGATAGATCAATATTGAATGAATTATTCTCAGACAGCACCTGTGCTTGAGGAGAACTCATTTGGACAAATGATAGAATCTCAATCTTTTTATGGTAAATGAAATAAACAATCGTTCTAATAATCCTTAGTTCTAATAATCCTTATGCCAATATATGCCAATAATTATAATCCTTGTTGGAAGAATCATCCAAATTTTAGTTGGAGTAACAATAATTCTAATGTCGCAAGTTTGTAATGGGGAAACAACACTGCAAAGCCATTGGGGAACTCCAACAATTAAGGAAACCAAGCTTATAAACCTTATTACCCCCCAGGTTTTAATAATTTTCAGAGTAAGGAGAAAAAGTTATCAATGGAAAAGTTGATATTGCATATGGATAGTTAATTACAAAGTCAAGGAGCTACTATCAGAAACATGAAAAATCAATTGGGATGTATTGCTACTACACTTAGAAATAGACCTCCAAAAATATTGCCTAGTAATGTTGAAGTAAGTCCTAAATATCAGAATAAAGAACAAATTAAAGCTATTCAATGGAGAAGTGAAAAAGAATTAGAAAATAGAGTTCAACAAGAAGTTGAAGTTGTGAAAATGAGGTGGAAGATGAAAAATATCGTGAAGATTTTCATTTTGAAGTAGTAAATCCTATCATGCCAATGAAAGTCACTGTAGAAAGACCATCACCTCCATTTCCTCAAAGATTGGAATAGAAACATAAAGATAATCAATTTTTGAAATTCTTAAAAATTTGGGGGATATTAACGATAAATATTCCATTTGTTGGAGCTTTGGAACAAATGTCAAGCTAAGTAAAGTTCATGAAGGATATACTTTATAAGAAATGGAAGTTTGGAGATAATGAGACTGTTGCACTCAGCGAAGGGTGTAGCACTCTAATTCAAAAAAAGATTCCTAAAAAAACTTAAAGAACCTGGAAGTTTTATAATTCATTGTGCTATTGGCGAATGAATTTATGGAAAAGCTTTATGTGATTTAGGAGCCAGTATTAATCTTATGTCATTATCAATTTTTTAAAAGGTTGAGCTTACAATATATTTGACCTACAACTATAACTCTGCAGTTATTTCATGGTTCGATTACCTATCCTAAAGGAGTTAGAGAAGATGTTTTGGTAAAAGTCGATAAGTTATCTTTCATGTGGACTTTATTGTATTGATATGAAAGAAGATAAAAATATTCCTATCATTTTAGGAAGACCATTCCTAGTCACTGGAAGAGCTTTGATAGATGTGCAGAAAGGCAAACTAACTATGAGAGTTAGTGATCAAGTGGTTACAATTAATATTGCAAAATCAATGAGATACCTTGCAAAATAGCAAGAGATTGAATGCTTCAGAATGGATATTAATGATATTAATAGCTTCAGAATGGATATTAATAAATATTTAAGCCATGAATATTTCAATAAAACTTTTGAAAGGGAATTTAAAAAGGAATATATGGAATATCACGAGGAGGATAGAATTCAAGATGAATCTATGGAAGTGAGGAAAGAAGATATGGATTATGTTCAGAAAAGATTTAAAATATTATATCCAACAGAAAGTAACAAGAATTTGATTTCAAACAAGAATAATTTGATTTCATCTATTGAGAAACCCCTGAACTAGAACTAAAAGCGCTTCCTACACATTTGAAGTATGCATTTTTAGGAGAATTATCTACATTACTTGTTATAGTATCCTCAGAATTAACTGATATGCAAGAACAACAGTTGTTAGAAATATTGAAAAGATATAAAAAAGCCTTTGGATGGACATTAGCTGATATTAAAGGAATTAGTCCTTCAATTTGTATGCATAGAATCTTATTAAAAGATCAACATGAGCCAAGACATGACCCTCAAAGGAGATTAAATCCTATGATGAAAGAAGTAGTAAAGAAAGAAATTTTAAAATGGTTAGATGTTGGAATAATATATTCTGTTTCAGATAGTGTTTGGGTTAGTCCAATTCACTGTGTTCCAAAGAAAGGAGGTGTGACTGTAGTAACAAATGAGCATAATGAATTGGTATCAATAAGATAAGTCACCGGTTGGCGAATCTACATTGACTATAGAAAATTAAATTCTGCCACCAGAAAGGAACATTTTCCTTTACCCGTTTTGGACCAGATGTTGGATAAATTAGCTCGGCATAAATATTTTTATTTTCTAGATGGATATACCAGTTATCATCAAATACCTATTGCTCTAGAGTATCAAGATAAACAACATTTATAATCCTTATGGAACTTTTGCTTTTTAGTGAATGCCTTTTAGAATATGTAATGCACCTACAACATTTCAAAGATTTATGATGTCAACTTTCAGTGATTTGATTGAAAAAGAGATTAAAGTCTTTATGGACGATTTTTCTGTATTTGGAACTTCATTTAAAAAAGGGATAAAAGTTTAAATCATTTAGAGAAAGTTTTGGAACGTTGTGAAAAGACAAATCTCGTATCAAATTAGGAAAATTGTCAATTTATGGTTTCAAGAGGCACTGTGCTTGGACATAAAATTTCAAAAAATGGCATGGAAGTTGATCCTGCAAAAATACAGGTTATATCAAACCTACCTCCACCTACCATAGTAAGAGGAGTTAGGAGCTTTTTAGGACATGCTGAATTTTATAGGAGATATATTATAGATTTTTCAAACATTACTAAACCCTTATTTATGCCAACTTCTAGAGAAAAAATTTGACTTTAATCAAGATTGCCTTAAAGCCTTTGAAACTTTAAAGGAAAAACTGACCACTGTTCTTATAATTGTTTCACCGGATTGGGAGAAACCTTTTGAATTAATGTGTGATGCTCGTGATTATGCAATTAGAGTTGTTTTAGGGCAGAGACATGATAAGGTTTTTAAAGGTATATACTATGCTAGTAAGACTCTTAATGATGCTCAAATTAATTACACCACCACTAAAAGAGATTTTTTAGCTATTGTGTATGCTTTTAATAAGTTTAAATCATATCTGATTGGAGCTAAATGTGTTGTGCATATTAAACATTCGGCTATTAAATATTTGATGCAAAAGAAGGATGCTAAACCAAGATTAATTAGATAGTTACTTCTGATGCAAGAATTTGATTCCATAGTAGTAGATAAGAAAGTGATTGATAATCAAATTGCTGATCATCTATCGAAGATTGAATAAGAAGAAATACTAGATATTGAACAAGAGATTAATGAAATTTTTCCTGATGCACGACTTTATACTGTAAAAGGATGGTAAATACCTTAGTATGTTGATATTATAAATTATATTATTATTGGTATTTTACCATATGGATTAACAAAACAGCAGGAAAAGAAATTCATTCATGATACAAAATCATATTTTTGGGATGATCCTTATTTATTTAACCAATGTAAAGATTTAATGATAAGATAATGTGTGCCTTATAAAGAAATTCAAGAGATTATTCAAAAATGCTATGACTCTGAATTTGGAGGATATTTTGGAAATGATAGAACAATCTGGATTTTATTGGCCTACTCTATTTAGAGATGTTAATATATATATCAAAACATGTGATCGGTGTCAGAGAATAAAACATGTGATCGGTGTCAGAGAGTAGGTAATATTTCAATAAGAAATGCAATGTCTCTAAATTTTAATTTAAAAATTGAAATTTTTTATGCATGGGGATTGGAGTTTATGGGACCATTTATACCCTCATTTGAAAATATATACATATTGATTGCAGTGGATTACGTTTAAAAATGGATTGAAGCAATCACTCTACCTCGATGTGATGCTCGTAGTGTTTCCAAATTTTTAATTAAAAATATTCTTACAAGATATGGAATGAAAATGCTGCCGAGAGTAATCATCATCGATGGAGGATCTCATTTTAGAAATGTAATAGTTTAAGAATGATGGATAAATGTAATATAATGCATAAAGTTGCAACTGCTTATCATCCCCAGATGAGAAGGTTTAGCAAATGTATCTAATCATGAAATAAAGAGAATTTTAGAAAAGAGAGGTAATCTTAGTAAAATGGATTGGTCTATTAGATTAGATATTGCATTATGAGAATATAGGACAGCCTATAAGACACCTATAGGAATGTCCCGTAATAGATTAATTTTTTGAAGACTTGTCACTTGCAAGTTGAATTGGAGCATAAAGCTTATTGGGCTATAAAAGAGTTCAATTTCAATTTGAAAGAAGCTGGTGAGAAAAGATTATTGCAATTGAATGACCTTGAGGAAATCAGAAATTAATCTTATAATAATATGAGGATTTATAAGAAAAAGATGAAATGATGGCATGATAGAAAGATTATAAAAAGAGAATTTGAACCTAGATAGGAAGTTTTATTATAGAATATAAGATTGAAATTATTTCCTGGAAAATTGAAGTCTATGTGGAAAGGGTTATTCAAAGTTATAAAAGTCTATCCCTATGGTGCAGTTATTATTGAAGACTCTAAGACTGGAAGAATATTTAAAGTGAATGAGCACAGATTAAAATTATATTTTGATGGTCAAAGACTAGCTTTTAAAGAGAGAGTAATGTTGGGTCACCGAGAACAAAACTGGGAATGTCGAGCTGACGACATTAAACCAACTGCTTTGTAGGTGGCAACCCATTTGTATGGTTGTTTAGCTTATTTTGAGTTTGTTTTATTTGAGATATTTTACGTATATTGAGATATTTTACGTATATTTAAGATATTTTACGTATATTTATGTTTATGTCTTCATGTAGTCCATGTATTTGATAAAATATTCAGAAAAATCATTAGTTGCCAAATTTTATGGAAAAAATTTAGAATTTATGGGCTCAAAATTGAAACGATGAAAATTATGGAACTGGGGCATGGTGCTCCAAATTGGCGCATGATGCACCACTTTCCAGAGGGCTAGCGCTTGTTGCGCCAGATCGGCGCATGATGAGCCGCGTGTCCGAAAATGTTTAAAACGTGTTAAATAGTGGTTTTTGGCGGTTTCTTCTCCATATTACTCCTAAACATCAACTCTAAACCATATTTTAGGGGAAAAAATGTGGGAAGAGTCACCATTTTTCAATTCCTATGGCTTCGCACTCTATAAACTCCACTAGATTTAGAATTTTCAACTTGAGAAAGTTCATCAGTTTTGATGCAAAAAATTTACATGATCTATTCTAGTGAAGAAGAGGCTTATCAAAGAAAGGATATTTGTGAATTGAGGATTCAACACGCCGAATACTCAAGTAGAAGAGACTCTTGGGTAGAGGCGTTGGGAAGTGTTGTGCTACACTACTTTTGATCTTATTGTTTCTCATAGTAAAAGAATTTTATGCAAATCTTTGTTGGATCAACCAAGGAATGATTTACGTGCGAGGCAGATTCGTGAAGTTCACTCCTTCAATAATAAACAAGATGTTTATGATTGAAGATGTGTCTTTCTGCTATTATGCAAAGTTTACCCCTAAAAGAGAGAATATGAATGAACTCTACCGCTACCTTACGGATGAAGATGCTAATTGGAAGACCAGAGATGATGGAAATGTAAGTTTTTTTTCATCATTTTAAAATACAGTTTCAAAAGCTTGGCACTTTTTTATTGCATTAAAGTTAATGCCTACCATGAGAATTGGTAAGGTCACTAAGGAGAGCGTCATTCTAAATTATTTCATTCAAACCAGAAAACCTATTGATGTTGGAGCTATTATTGTGAAATCGATTTTGGGTTTGATTGTGAATAGATCTGCAACTGGACTAGAATGTCCATCCACTATTTTCCAACTTTGTAGTAAAGCTCATGTACCTTATGAAAATTGGGAAGAAGTGCTACTTCCTTGAAAGCTGGTGAATCTAGAAGTCTACTTCAACTGTATTGGAATGGGAGATGAAAATGATATGAATGTACTGATGGATCAAGGATCTCTGAATTCATCACATGTTCAGCCCTACTACAACTCGAGTGCACTTTCAAATTTGATCAAGAAGATATAGAAAGATGTGCAGAATCTCATGCAAGTGATAGGGAATATTAATGAAATGCTGGATCATCTAGATTAGAGATTGAAGTATCAATTTGAACATACAAGATGTATTGAAGATGGTTTGGTACGTATGTTCAAGAAACATGTTTAATTTGAGGAAAAAAAATCAACTGATGGATTTCCACTTTGAACCTTCTACAATCTGTATGTGCACTACCAATCGATGGGAGATATATGGAAGAGGACGATAGTGAAGATGATGTTTGATCTTAATTTATGCATGGAATGTTTTGTGTAGTATTGTTTGTTTTAGTTTGTTGTGTTCGATTGTATTTTATTTCTAATGAACACTATATATGTTTATGTTTTGAATTTTGATACTTAGTTTTTAGTGTTAGGCTGTTGGTTTGCTTTAGAACACTAAACTTGATGTTTGTTGGCTTAAAAAATGCTAGTTTTTAATAGCACGGATTTTATATATAAATATGAGTTTTATGTTGTTTGTGAATATTTGGTGTTAGTGTGATGTTTATGTATTCTTAAAAGGTTTATTTGAGTCAAATAGAGGTTGACGTAAAGCAATACAGGGCAAATTTCCACAAAAAACTGAAATCTAGAAAATGTGAGTTGTGGCGCATGATGCGCCAACTTACAGAGCCTTGGCGAGCCTTGGCGCATGATGTAGCCTTGGCGCATGATGTGCCAAATGTCCGAACACGCTATATTTCCTAGAAAACCATGAAATTACACGAAAACACCATTTTTTCTACTCGAGTCATCTTCTACCTCAAGACCCTACTATAGGACATTACATTGTGAGAGAAAGAGAAGGATTTGAAGGCTCAAAACTATAGATTTCATTTTCTCTTAGTATATAGCTTTCATTTTCTCTTAGTAAGAGCTTCACTATAACTTAGAAATTTTTTATTTTCACGATGGAATTTGGGAGGTCCGAAAATTGGAATTTTTATGAAAATACTTGAAGAAAACTCGTGGTGAAAAGCTTGCTACTAAATAACCTTGCTTGAGGAGTTAGATTTTTTATTTAGTTTTTTATTTGGACTATATTTGGATTTTCATAAAATTTTCAAATGGCTCCCCGAGTCAGGAGAGCAAGGACATTCGAGGACTTCGATGCACAGATATTTGTTAGTTTCAAAGCCCAACATAGTTACAATACTCAAATGGAGACCAAGAGAATGATCCAAGAGCGGGCGTTTGCAAACCTGGGTGGTCAGATCGAAAGACTGATTCCTGATTCTTGCTAGGAATTGGGAAAGTTTCTGCTACTTCACTGCCATAGCAATTTTCACGATAGTTCAGGAGTTTTATGCAAACCTGAGATTCACTAATGAAGATTATATCCTAGTTAAAGGTAAACAAGTTGAATTTGCTGCTGATCGGATCAATACTTTTTATGGATTGAGGGGTGTATTTTTCGATGAATATGCTGCATTTGTTATGACTCACATTTGTAATAACTGATTCATCACTGAAGGAAGTGATTGCATTTTTGACTGATGAAAGAGGGGAATGAAAGATTAAGAATAATAAGATAGTTAACTTCCCTATTTCCATGTTGACTATTCAGTCAAAAATATGGCACCACTTCATTTATGCCAAACTATTGCCAACAAATCAGTTAGCTGATGTTACTAAAGATAGAGTTATACTCAACTATTGTATTCAGAAATGAAGGTAATAGTTGTCAGTGCACTTATAGCTCAGCATGCTTGAAGTATTGCTAGTAGTACTACAGCTTGAGGATTGGGATACCCTGCCTTGATTTTCACTCTATGTGAACAATCAGGAGTAGAATCCCATAGAAATGAATGGAGATTGTAGCCACAAAATCTGATCGGGAGACGTATGATTCAGAGAGCAAAATCATTTGTTGAGTCTAGAAGTGGAAGAAGGGATAGGCCCTCTACATCTGCTGCAGAAGCATCTACTTCTAGATCTATATCAATCGAAGGTATTATGGATCAACTGATAATTCAACAATGGATATAGTATTCAAACTAAGTTGGGAGAGATGGGAGCAAGGAATGCATATAATGATGAATATGAACAGAGGAGAGTTTAGCATGATATTAATTTTGAAAAATTCCATGGCAAGACACCTTAAGGGTGAACCTAAAGTGGACTTTCATGCTTGCTTAGTTTCACTCCCTATACTCCCATTCATTATGAAGAAGAAGGAGAAGAAGAAGAAGAAGAAGAAGAAGAATCAGATGATGAAGAGGAAGGAGATGAAGATTGATATTTTATGAGTCTTCTTTAGTTTTCTTTATGTCTGTTTGTTGTTTGTGTTTGTATTGGTATGTTCTTTTATTTGAAACTTGTTGTAGTATAAGACTTCTTTTGTTGTTTTATGAACTGAATCTGTAATAGTAATTGTAGACTTTCACTTTTTCTGCATTTTTAGTATTTTCAAATTAGTTTGTCAGTTTAGTTTTTCAGTTTTTGTATTTATGTTTTTAATTCTCAGCAAGTTCTCGAGAATATATTATGTTTTATTTAATGCTTTAAAGTCTGTATTTAGTTTTATAGTTAGTACATGCAGTATACCAGGGCCCAGTTTCGTAGTCAGAAATCCTCTACAGGTCAGTTGTTATTTTCATGCATTTACTGTTTCCTTTCACCTGTTAAATTTTATATTCAAAAAATTTTTAAATTCATTTAAAACTTAAGTATGGGGGGAAGAAAAATTTATTTTGAAAAGGTGTAAACTAAATTTTATTTGTCCTTAAGTAACTATATTTTAAAAAAATTAATTTAATATGGCCTGGGATATTAAAATTTAACTTTAAATGACAATACTTCTGTTTATAAGTATTTTGGTAAATTTAGGTAAAGAGTTCTTAATAATAAAGGTCAATTCTTAAGTTGAAGATAAATGGTATGATAGGATAAGATTATGCTTTTCTATTTAAAGTAAAGAAATTGTATTTTTGAAGTGTTAAGAATTTTAGAGTTTCATGTAAGAAGAAAGGAATGAGACTTTATGAAAAATCATAAACTAATATGCATTTATAAAGTAAGGAAAGGTATAGAGTTTTGAATTGAAGAAGAGGATAGTGAAGTTCAAAATCATTAAAGGTTTTCCAGATATAGTAATCCTCACTTGGAAAAAGAAAAGAAAATAAAGGATTGAAAAGATCCTAATATAACAAAATAATAATAACAAAAAAGAAAAGAAAAATAAGTGAGGAGAATCTTGAGGAGAAAAAATAGGAGAGGCCTAATCAAAAAATTGACTTCATTTGAATCAACTTAAGGAAGAAGCTTTATTACATTTTCTAAATATTTTATTTGAGTATTAGCTTTTTTACTTGTAAAGTTTGGTGAAGTTCTTTTTCATATGAATATTCTAAGTGACTTTACTCTCTTTTTCATATGAATGTTCTAAATGTCCTTAATATGACAAATTGCAATTTTTCTTGAAATGAATAGAGATTCAAAAATCTTCAATTTTGATTGCTAAGTATTCCTAGACATAGAACTTGAATCTAAGTTGTTAAAGGCTTTTTCTTAAATTTTCCTATTCTATTTATTAAACTAAATTATAGAAGTTATAAGTTAATCTCTATCCTAAGCCATATGCTTTTATGTAATAAAAGTGTCACTTGAAGACAAGTAACATTTAAGTTTGGGGGATTTTGATACACCAAAATTATATACTGTTTTAAGTATCTATTTTATGCTTATTTTTGGTAATATTGCATTTTAAAGAAGGGTATTTTTGAGTTTTTGTTGCAGGTATATCATTTTTAGGCATTTCGAACAAAAATGGCAAAAGGTCTAAATTTGGAGCAAAAAGAGCCAATTTTGGATTTTGGCACATCATGCGCTAGATTAGCGCATGATGCGTAAAAATCAATAGAGCTGGCGAATCATGCACCAGATTGGTGCATGATGTGCCAGAGATGATTTTTTCAAATTAAGGCAGTTCGAGTTGAATTTTGCATAAATTTTCAAAAGAACACTTGTTCTACACACCGAAGTAATTCAATACATCTCTACACTTTAGAAGGTTCTTTTATGAGGGGATATGGCTCTCCTTGATCAAATTACACATCTTTTGAATTCAAAAGAGTTGAACATTGGAGGAATTTTTGGAGGGAATTTTGAATTATTTTCCAAAAGAGCCAGCCAAAAATAAAAAAAAGAAGACTTGAAGAGGCTAAGAGGGGGGACGAAAACGAGAGGCTTTGGGGTGTGACGTGAGAGTTTGAGAGATAGAGAAGAGGAGATTTTCTTCTAGGTTTGTATAAGGAGAGGGAAGGAGATTGATTTCTTCTTTATTAAATTTCTAAGAGAGAATTGTGAGTGATTGTAAAGAGAGAAAGGCTTGGAGAGAACTTCTAGGGATTTGCTTGAGAAGGATTATGAGAAAAGTTGTATTTTTATTTTTTTTGTTTTGTAAACTTGTTTTCATATAAGAAAGTTGTGTTTTACTGTTTTTTTGAGTATATTTTATTTTTGAGATTTCTCATGAACTTTGAGTAGTCTTCTTTATCCTTCTTCCAACTCTAAGATGTGGTTTTGTGAAGAATTGATGTTTTTTATAGTTTTAAATGTTAAAAAATGATAATAATTTGTGTTGATTTGAACTCCGATCTTTATTTACTTTTGATCTGGCCAATTCAAATGTTAAAACTTGTTGAGAGACATATGTTCTTAAATGAGATATAATTTTTACAAAATAAGGAGAATTACATTTGATTTCAAGGGAGAGTATGTCATCCATGGGATTGGGTGCAAGTAAATAGGGAAATATACTTTTGTTGGATGCATAATTAGAGATTTTAAGGTGACAGATTAAAACCCCCAATTTAGTTCAGTTGATTGGATACTAATGCGAGATTGTTAGCCCATTAGTGGAGCGAGAAGTGGGAGCTCTGAAGTGGCAGCAGGTATCCTCCCAACCTAATCATGGAATTAGAGACCAAACTCTGAATTAGTCAATGTTCCTTATAGCCCTCGGAAGAGGGTGAAGAATAGGATTTCTCCTATTTGGCACAAAATAGTTGTTGTATATATTTTTTCAAATGATTTCAATTTCTTCACAAACCATATGCTCATTGTAAAGGAGAAAGATGCTTTCTTAATTGTTTAACTTTTACAATTTTACTTTTGAAAGTTTGATATTTAGTTTAGTTTAATTTCTGTTATTTACATCTGCATTGTAATTAGCATCCCCATGAGTAGTCGATTTTCAAATTTTGCACTTTACTTTTATTTTTTTGTTTTTATTATAAAATAATTTCCATAATTTACTTTAGGTATTTCCAACTTCGTTATGGGATTGATATCAAGGACGCCATTAGAGCCCTATATTACTGGAACGATTTGTAAACTTGCATTGATATTTAAAAGATATTTGGCAGTTTAAAAAATATTTGTAAGGGAAAAATTATATTTATAAAGATAGTTTTTTTTGGATTATATTGCATATTAATTATAAATCTGCCTGCGTAGAGTTTTTTGCGTCGTTAAGTGGTGTCGACATCATAAATATTTGCATATACAAATCTCCGTGCAACATCTTCTCAAGCTTCTCCTCACTCATTTTTCTTTGCTTCTCTTTTTTTTTCAAGATTTTTTCAATCCTTTCTTTTCTTTTCTTTTTGAAGTGAGTATTACTATATCTGAATAGCCTTAAATAATTTTGAACTTCACTATCCTCTTCTTAAAGTTAAAACACTTTACATTTCATCACTTTATAAAATCATATTAGTTTTATGATTTTTCATAAAGTCTCATTCTTTTCTTCTTACATGAAACTCAAAAATTCTTAACACTTTAAAAGTAAAATTTCCTTTGCTTTAAAAATAAAATCATAGTCTTATCCTTTCATAACAAATATCTTTAACTTTAGAATTGACCTTCAATATTAAAAATTTTTACCTAAATTTCCCATAATATTAACAAACATAAATATAGTCATTTAAAGTTAAACTTTAATATCCAAGGTCATGTTAAATTAATTTTAAAAATATTGTTAATTTAGGACAAATAAAAGTTAGTTTACTTCTTTTTAAAAGAAGATTTTCTTTTCCCTCGAACTTGCATTTTTAAATATTTTACATTTAATTGCATAACATTTTGTAGGAAGAAAAAGTAAAAGTTGAATTCACTTACTACTACAACATCCTATCAAATTCATATACGTGCATAATTAGGATAGAATGATTGCAGGAGAAAGTAAATCTAGCCTAAAACGTGCTTGCAATAATATTAAACTAAAAGGAAGTATACTAACTTTAAAACTTATTTTTCTTCCTACCATCAAACTTGATTTTTAACATGCATAGCATTCAATATAGAAAATATAAGCAAGAAGAAAAATAGTTCAAAAATCTACAAGTATTCATCAGGACTAAACAATATGCAATAGAAAGTAACTGTTGACCTACTTTTGGTTGAGGTCTAGCTCTTCCTCTTTAGTAGCCTAGTTTCTAGCCATATAACTTTCCCGTTGACTATTCTTAGAAAACTAGAAAAGGAACCCTCACCATTAGAAATTCCAAACTCCTCTTAACTCAACTTGAAGTTCAACATAATGGTCCTAACCTCTAGCACTTATTAGGTGGGGTCAATATGCGGGAGCTCAAGAAGAGTTCCCATAGGACTGCTTGACCTTAGGGTTGACCCTGGATGTTGGTCAGGAGCTAGTCCACTCACTTGCACCTACTTGCACTCACTGTCACTCACTTTCTCCCCCATTCACTCACAACCTCAAACTCATAATTTTTTTTACTTTAATCTCTTGATCCTTTGGGAGACTCATGTAGATGGTCCCCTATACCCACTGGCGATGGTCCCCATGTAGATGGTCCCCTATACCCACTGGCCCTAGGCTAGGGTTTAGCTAAAACTAGTACATAGAGGAACCAAATAGGGTTTCCATTGGTCCATAGCTCGTTTGTGGTGGTTAGCTCTCCAATTCTACCAAAATGCCCAACTTGGCCTTTTGCCACTAAACTTTCCGAAATTACCTAAGTACCCTTGAAACACTAAATTTGGCCAAAATTCCCAAATTTACCCAAAATACCAAAATAAATTTTTCCCAAATTTACCCAAAATACCAAAATTTGTTCAAAAATCATTTCAAACCTTTTGAAAACATCCAAATTACTCAAAATCAGCAAAAAATTGCCAAATTACCAAAATGCCCCTCCTTAGCCCAAAATTCTAAAAATTCTAAAAAAATTCCAAAAATTCCCAAAACCTTCCAAATATTCTCAATTTCATTTTTTCTCAACTAACACATGACCCAATTTGACCAATTTGACCAAAACCCCCAAATTGCCTTTAAAGACCCAATTTTCTCAAATTTACCACAAATGTCCATCAATTTTGTCCCAATTTCCCCCAATTTCAATTCTAAACTCAAATTTATCTTTCATATGCCAATATAAACCAAATCTATGCTCAATTGGCCCATTCTTTGAGCCCAATTTTGATCTAAATTAAACCCCCAATTTTTGTCATATGACCTAATCTCACCAAATTGAACCCTATAGCCTTCTCAATTGGCCTAAATTTGAATCCTAAGCTCTTAATAACATCCCTAAACATCAAAATTGACCATAAATTGGCCTTGGTAAAGCCTCAATTTTATTTAATTTCAACCCAAATAAAAAAATCCCCAAATTTACCTCAAATTGGCTATGTCTCAAAATGCCCCCAAATTGATTACCTTAGCCCCAAGATTTACACTCCATTCCTTCATGAAAAACCTTTATAACATCTCCCTTGATCATTTGGACCATTCAATTGAGCCAAATTCCAAGCATAGCTTAACGAAAGCCCAAGTCTAGTCCAACATACCCAAATTGACCAAAATCTTAAAATCCTTCAAATTGAGCTTCCAATTGAACTCAAAATTACTTCAATCCTTCACAAAATATGTTCATTACAATCATCTACACAATTTTGATCAATCAATTGGGCTCAAGGTCATGACTAACCTTTCACAAGCCCACTTTAAGCAAAAATTGACCTACATGGACCCCTTCACCAAAAGTTGACCTAGCCATGTCAAATTGGTCAACCAAAGACCACCACAACCAAATTTTGGACCTTGTTGACCTGGCTAAACCCCATGGAACCACCAAAGTGAGCCATGGACCAAAGGATCCCTAAATCAAGGGATTTACTTCCAAAATTGCTTAAGCCTAAGGGGATTTTGCCAAAACTAAGCACCTGCTAAAATAAATTGTTGTGACATGTTCTTCTAGCTCACCTGACATCTTAGCCACCTCCCCTAGCCTTTTCGGCCAGCCTAGTCCCTAGAAACTGGCCAAACTAAGAGCCACCCCCATGGAATCAAACCCAATTCAAATCTTGAGGCTACCTCATCCCATTTTAAATTTAGAGCCTCTCTGCCCTCCACATAAGCAAACTTTTTCACCCCCTAATTCGCCATGGCAGCCACCCTAAGCCAAATATATAAAACTTCACCTCCATGGACATAAGAGGAGGTGCTGAAATTTTCTCAAAGAGAACCCTCCAAATTGCTCCTAGAGCCCTTTTGAGACTTCCTCAGTGCAACCCAACCACTACATTGTCGTAAATCCCTTTGCCTGAGTTCAGTTATTTAGCTCAAAACCTTGTCAAAGATAGGATAGAGCTCTCCACACTTGTACACTCCACCAAAATCAAATTAAAATCATCCACACCTTCACCACAGTGAAAGAAGATAAAGCCTAAAGCCCCATCAAATTAACCCTCCCACAGAGCCTCCACACTAGACCTTGATCAACACCCAAATTTGGCCTTGATTGAATTTGGGTCTAGACCTTTCACCATGACCAGAGGCTCAATCCCTAGCCTACTTGGACCTCTATGAATGTACCGAGCACCTCTAATTGAAGCTTCCCATCTCAGAGCAAAGGTATTGAGCTTCCCCTCCTCCTGAGCATATTTTCACTCTCCATTTTATTAGATTTGATTTCATGGCATCTTAACCATATGAATATGTTCTACATGTTTAGACGAGCATTTAGAAACAAACCACACTTAATTTGATTGAGAAACGAGCGAGATCTTAAGCTTCGAAGGTGAACGATTCTCGGGCTAGGGCATTGGGGATGATGACCACGCGCCGTTGGATCGTGCGTGTATTGCACGGACGCCTCTGATTGCACCAGATGGAGAGACAAAACGAAAAGGCGGGACGCATGGCAGCTGGCATGGATGGCGGCGTCGAACGGGAATGCGCAGCGTGTAACGTTCAAAGTCGAAGAGAATGCACTTGCACTGCGTCACTTAAATAGAAATATAGGGATTTTCTTATTTAAATAAATAGCCCTAACTTCAAAAATTCATATCTTGGTGTAGAAAAATCACAAAAAGAAAAGAAAAATACCCTCTTGCTCAGAGAACAGAGGAGAGCAATGTGGAATTGATTTAAATTTTGTTTGATGCATGTTTTATTTTCAATTAATTAAACATTGTTTTGAGTCTTTTGATTCTCCATGCATGTAGACATTTCACCATGGCTTGAAATTTTGGCATGTGGTTCCCTCTTCATGTGGGGCATTCTCTGATTTTTCCAAAGTGAGAGAAGATCCCTAGACAAAGATTCATATTTTTCAAGTTTATATCAATTATTTGCATAAATTAATCATAATAATTAGTATGTTGCTTAAAAAATTCCAAGAAAATTTTGGAAGGTTTATTATGGCCAGAGTGGGCAGAGAACCCTTCAGAAAATATTTCATGTGTTAAGTCATTAAGAATGCGCCTAATTTTCACAAACCCTAAAATACAAAGAAATATAATTTTGGGAAATATAGACATCTAAATGACTTAATTTTTAACCTCCACTCTGACTCAAAGCTTATAGAACTCCCCATAAAAATTTCAAAATGTTTGGAGCTCATTTGATAACTCAAATTAATTTTCTATGTTAAATGCCATTTTTAATATTAAAAATATTTTTAACAATTAAAATATATCTCAAAAAATTATAAAAATTAGTTTTTAGAGTTCTTTGTGAAAAGAGGAATTTCTTAAAAATAAATTTGTACTTAAAGTGAAAACCTCATTTTTAAGCCTATTTTTAATATTTAAATAATTAAAAAATGATAAAAATCATAAAAATAATAAAATTCATGAAAAAATTCTAAATTGTATTCTAAGCACTTAAGAACAATTGAAATATTTTTCCTGAGTTTCTAAGTGAAGATAATGAATTTTGAAGCTTAAAATAATTTTTCAAGGATAAAAATAGATTTTCACTAAAAATCATTCTAAAAATTGAAAGAAAAATCAAAAAAATGTGAAATTTATTTTTGTGGGTTCCTTAACCTTAAAGATATTTAATAAAAATATAAAACTTGATTTTTCGCATTTAAAATATTAAATAATTAATAAATACTCCAAAAATTGAAATAATTGTGATAATTAAAATAAAACTCAAAAAATCATGAAATTTGGTCAAAATAGTTCTCTGGTTAAATTCTACCTCTAGTAAAAATTTCAATGAATTAGACTTTGTCTTGGTCAAGTTATGGAATTTCCTTTAAAAAAATATTATTTTTGCATAAAAATAAATATGTAAATTAAATTAATTTTGAAAAATCACATTTTCTCCTCTGATGTCTCAATTAACCCATGGGTAAGGTGGGATAAAAATTCCAAAGTCATTTGTATTAAATGTGATAAATTATGAAGTGATGGAGCCTTAGGGGCAAAAGTGTGGTTTTGGAAATTTAGCCCTAATTAACATTTAGGCTTAATTCAATAAAGGGGAAATGGACAATCTTTGATCTTAATTAACATATTTGGATGATTGAAATATAATGGTTTAATTGATAGAAACCAATATCACTTTCTCCTAAACATAGGACAAATTTATAATTTCCTAAAAAATTATCAAAATTTGGAAGTCTACCAAATTGAATGATCCTAGATTCAGGTGTATGATCTTGGGTGTTAATAACTCATTAATTTAATACCCCCATTTTGATGTTCAAATTACTTTCAAAAATTTTTATAAATGAATCATCATCACTTAAAAATTCAATCTTTTAAAAAAATAATAATAATAACTAAGACATTTATCAAAATCCTAAGGGCTTGGTAGTGATCGATGCTAAATCAATTTGGTTAAATAAGGATCCAAAAAGTGAACATAATTAAAAATTGAACACATTTAAAACACAACAAGCCCAAATTAAAGAGTTTTCTAAGTGTCTTAATTACACTAACTTGCCCCTTCTAAGGGTCTTCACCCACATAATGTTCAAATTAAATTATAAGTGATAATTACCCTTCTCTTTGGGATAATTGAAGCATCAATGTTCATTGAGCATTAGAAGTGTTTTAAGAGATATTTACAGGATGGATTATTAAGCAACATAATAAGTTTAAATGAGTTCGAGACTTTTCACAAGGCGGTGAGAGGGAAGCATGGACCTGCTTCTTTCTCCAGACCTTGGAGGTTTACTAAACTTAATATGTTTTGCTTGACAAAATCATCCTTAACTAAACTAATAAAAGCATCCCACTAAGATATGACATAGGGTTCGGTAGATTACTAAAGCCTTTC
Source organism: Phalaenopsis equestris (assembly GCF_001263595.1). NCBI lineage: Eukaryota > Viridiplantae > Streptophyta > Magnoliopsida > Asparagales > Orchidaceae > Phalaenopsis > Phalaenopsis equestris. The sequence goes on from NW_018165061.1 coordinate 38,736, forward strand.
TTTTCCGCTTTATATAAAGTGCTCTCACATGCATTTTGAGTTTCTGGTGGTGGAACGAGAAGACTCGCCAGGTACGCTTTTTATAGTTTACAATGTCGTCTTTCTTGTACTTTCATACTGCACTTTTTATGCTTATAAAACTTGCTTGCTAAACAACGATGTCACCCTGTAGGAAAACTAAAACTATCATGATAGGTAGAAAACCAAAACCAAAATCAAAACTAAAATCAACCAATATAAAATTCACCCCCACAACATTCAAAATATGAGACTAAATTAAGATGTCTCTATCGGATGATTGGGAATCCCTCGGAGGAGGTAACCTACGGTTGCTAACGAGGCTTCCCATGGTCAAAATGAAATTATGGAACTCATTAAGTTGAGTTTAGTAAATTCATTTGGACTAAGTGAATCCAATAGAAAAAAGTGGTACCCGAACGAGGGAACTGTAGGATTTTAACTGGCATGCCTCATAAAACATAAAGAACTTCGAGCATAGGGACACCTGATTTGACATTGACATACACCTGATTTGACATCATAACTTGACACCCTAAAAAACTGAAACTCGTCACAATAAGGAGCTTGGAGCTAGCATGGTGGGCAGCACGGCCATCTTCAAAAACAAAACCCATCTTCCCTAGCTAAACCAACTTCTTTCCTTAGACTTAAATAACCAAGCCATAAGATTTTAAGGTTGTCTGCTTATGCAACATAAATCCTCACCTCATCGTTAGGCCTTTGTACAACTATATTATATAATATAATCCCTAACTCATCTTAGGATTTTGAGGTTATCGCCCGTCACGACCTAAATTCTCACATCTTTCAGGTTGTTTCTATGATCGTTTTACACAAATATAAGCCCCAAATAAATAAAATTTGTAGGATGAGGCATTTAAATAATTTCTCCTCAAAACCAAAACCAAATCATAGGATATCTTGGGAAGTCATCGAGGTTCTCCTCAGGATCTGTGACATCCCCTAGTTCTTCCTCCTTTGGATCCTACAATAAATGTTCCAAATTTAAACCATTCTCATTTCACACCTCTTCGTCTGATCTCGTTGAAAAGTCTTATCCTTTTGAAATCGTTGAAGATAATATTTCCTGATTTTTATCAAGATTTTTCTTAGGTGACTTCGGTTATCTAAGATGTAATTAACTATATGGGCTTGGCCTTATAGGAAGCTTATCCAAACCTAGCTTAATATAAACCCTATTTAATTCTTTATATTAAATAGGGAAATTTGTAGGCAAATAAAATAGTTTCACAGACTGAACGAATGTCATATATTTTTTAGTTTTTTTGATTGAGCCTCATCCTCAAGTTTTGTGTTTATCCTTTGGGATAGATACAAGGATTGAGGCATAGTGCTCTTTTATTTAAACTGTTAAAAGTATGGGTCAGTTTGATTGATTTCATATTTTTCTAAAACTAAATATATATGTAAATTAAAATGTTCTTCCAAAGCGGGTGACAGGATTTTGATTTTGGTGACCGACATCTTCTTACGGGCAACTCCCTCAACCAAAATAGTACCGACAATAAGAAAAACACAAACAAACATGATAAATGAGGTCCATTTTTCCTGTAACTCATTGCATCTCACTAACTTACTTCCAATTTCTAACGGAATCACTACAAATAGAAATTTTGTACTTATAAATGATTTTATAGGTTCGAATCCTAAAGATAACATTATCCCTGATACGTTGGGTCGCAAACATCAACCTCAGGTGTCACCATATCCCATTAATTAAGCACCTCTAATAGTTATAAGGATAGTTCAAAAGCACCCACATGTTACTCATCAAATAGGATAGTTATTCTTATCAAATGAAAATAAAGTCAGAGAGAAGAAGTAACAAAATTAAGATAGAACTGTCGCTATTATATTTCATAATGTCTCTTGTAAAACTCAAGTCTGGGTGAGACCCAAGTCGTAGTGGACTCGTCAATCAAACTACCATAAGATAACATACAAGTCTAACCATAATAAGAAGTTAAGAAATCACCTCCCTCATAATGCAAAAAGATCTAATCAAACCACTAACAATCTAAACATCTACCAATCATCATTCAAGATAAACAATCCATACTAAAGAAAACACAGTACAGCACTAACAATCATAACTCTTAAGCACACTATATCAAACTATATTGATAACTATGGGTTGCCTCCCATAAAGCACTTTGTTTAACGTCATCAACCTGAAAAATGATTCCACCTGAATTAAAATTCCATTTAAGTAATCCTTGATCAATCACCCAATATTTTCCAGATTCTGGGATTCCTTCAAAGTCCTTGAATTTAACTTTTTCTTTCAGCTCTTCCTTTTCAGATTGATTCATATCCTTATTTCTCATATTTCTTTCTAGATCCAATATTCTTCTAGTAATTTTCTCAATGTTCATATTAATATCATTCTTAAATTTTATAAGCAATGGATCTTTATAAGATACTTAAAGATCTCCTAAAATTTGGTTCAGATTCTCTCTATATAATTCAAACTTTGGATCAAATTCTTCATGGTTACTCGTTTGTTCATGGTTGTCTCTCAATTCTTCCCCTTGGTATTGAGTAAGTGGTAGAGGTGTTCTTTCTATATTTATCTTAGTTGAGAAAATAGGTTTTTCTAATTCCTTAAGAATTTCTTCCATTGGTCTTTCAATCTCCTTATCCTCATCTCTTAACTCAAAGTTCTTTTGAAACATATCCTAAAATTCTCTTCTAAATATTTTTTCGATAATTTTAAATTCCTCATCATTCATCTCCTTAAGGTTTATCTCAGGGTTACTAGGTAAAATCTCTAGGGGGTAACTGTTAATTACATTAATAATCTGCCCCAGTTGGTTTTCTATACTCCTTGTTGCGACCTATTGATTTTCCAACGGTCTCATCATTTGAATCATAGCCTCTTCTAACACATTCTCATCATCCTCTGGGTTGTAGTTAAATTGAGGACGATTATCAATTGAGTTAATAATTTGCCCCACTTGTTTCTCCATAATCCTTATTGTGGTCCCTTGATACTCCAATTCACTCTCCATTTGAATAAAAACCTCTTCTAATATATCCTTCTCCTCATTCTGGGGATTGAAGTTAAGATTATAAGGAAAAGAAAGTTCATTATTATAATTGCCATGATTATTCAAATTACATTTCTAATTAAATTGATTACCTTCCTAAAATTGGTATTCTCCTCCAAAATTATTATTCCAGTTAAAACTCAAATGATTTTCCCAACCTAGATTGTAATAATCAGAGTAAGGATTTTATTTCTTATGGTTAATTTCAAAATAATTAGACTCGATCAATTGTCCAAATAATTTTTCCTTAATAACCGGGGTTCCTTAAGTATATCTTTTTATGTATTGATCCAACATCCCTTAATATCTATAACCTAATAAATTAAAATTGTAGCATATCTTCTTCAAAGTTTGCCTTTCCTATGATTTACTCTTTCAAAGCTACTAGCATTATAATCTAAATCTGAATATTCATTATCTTGTTGATCCGCCATTTCTACATTAAATTCATGGAGTCTTTTCAAATATCTCCCAATAGTTCTCTCCAAATTTAACTTGCAAAATTTAAGGTCTGCAGCTCCTGAACTACGCATATAAATCTAAAGACTTAACTAATATGTTAGATATCAAAAATATTTTTGGTATTTTGGTTTTTCTTTAAAATAAACACACAATAACTAAACACAATCTATAAAAATATTATAAATTCCAAATCCAAGTCTTATAAGTTTAACTAAAATTCTCCTTAAATTCTTACCAAAGCTTCCCCGACAACGATGCCAAAAAGTTGATATGCCCCCACTATGTGTTGTTTTTCTTCGTGTTTTATGTCAATTTAAATCCCCAGTACAGTGCCAAAATTTGATCCGTTCCAAAATTACGCAGTAATTTAGTTTTCAAAAATATGGTCAATAACTTGACTCAATTTATACTAAGTAGTTAATGTGCAAAATTGGAATGTTATATAAAATATAGAAAATAGTTCACACACTAGTGGTTCTACGCAAGTGCACATATCGCTTCAGGTAATATAGGGCTTTCTATAAATACCCCAGTATCGATCCCACAGAGAAGCGCAGTAAGAAATCCTTTAAGCTAATTCTAATCTACTACTATGAAGTCTTAATTTTGAAGATGGAAATTCTTATGATAATAACATAAATCACAATATTCAAACTATAAAAATTAAAGTAAGAAAGACAAATTAAAATGAATTAAATGAATGCTAGTGAAAATGTAACAAATAGAACTAAGTTTACTAAACTATTTACTAAACTTTAAAATTCAATTTACTAAGACTAAACAAAGTTTTGTGACGAATATTTCAAATTTAAGAAAGCCTCCTTCCCCTTTACAATTAGTATATGTATTATGAAGAAATTAAAATCATTGAAAAAAGTATAAAAATTGTTTTGTGCCAATTAGGAGCAATCCTATTCTTTACCCCCTTCTGAGTGCTATAAATAACATCGACTAATCTAGAGTTTGGTCCCTAATTCTGTGTTTAGGCTGCGAGGATACCAGTTGCCACTCCAGAGCTTCCACAATCTTGCATCAGTTTCCAATCAACTGTACCAAAGTGGGGATTTTAATCTGTCACCTTAAAATCTCCAATTATGCATCCAACAAAGTGTATTTCCTTATTTATTTGCACTTAATTTCATGGATGACATACTCTCCCATGAAATCAAATGTAATTTTCCCAATGTTGAAGAAATCATAGCCCTTTTGGAACATATGTTTCTCAACACATTTTAACATTTCAATTCATCAGATCAAAAAGTAAATGAAGATTGGAGTTCAAATCATCACAAATTTTTGACATTTAAAATTTTATAAAACAAAATCAATTCTTCGCAAAATCATATCTCAAAGTAAGGTGAAGGATAAAGAAGGCTACTTAAAATTCATGAGAAGGATACAATAAAACACAAATTTCTTATATAAAAATAAGTTTAAAAAATAAAGAAAGAAAAGAACACAACTTATCCCAGAATCCTTCCTAAGAAAATCCCAAGAAGTTCTCTTTAAGCACTTTCCCTCTTTACAAGTACTCTCAATTCTCTCCTAGAAATGTAATGAAGAAGAAATCTGTCACCTTCCTTCTCCTCTTACAATCCTTGAAGAAAATCTCCATGCACTTCCTCTAACTCTCACGCCACACACACACACACACACACACACACCCCTAACTCATGCCCACACAACTCTTCTTCAAGCCCTAGACGTCCCTCTCCTTTATAAATGACTGGCTCCCTCCAAAAAGAATTCAAAATTCTCTCCAAAATTCTATCCAAAAGTCAACTCTTTTGAAATCAAAATACATATCCATTGATCCAAGAGACATATACCATCATAAAAAAACCTTCATAAGTGTCTAGATGCATTAAATCAATCAAAGGGGTGTTTAGAACAAGTGTTCCTTTGAAAATTCGTTGTCCCAAAATTCCTTAATCCATAAAAATTCATCTCCAGTGAATTTGGGGCCAAATCAGTGCATCAGGTGCCAGTTCTCTGGATTTCGGCACATCATGTGCCACCCTACAATAACACGACTGTTTTGCTCCATTTGGCTCTGTTTCAGCTCTGCTTCGCCCCGTTTAATTTGTGTTTTATTCTTAACAGATGTACCTAGAAAATAAACATGAAAATAATCTTTATTTAATGTGTAATTTCATTCAAGAACAAGAACATGTGACAAATGTAAATTAGATTATTAAGCAAATGTAAATTAGATTAAGCAAAGAAAGACATATCAAAATGTGCCAAGTCAGAATTTTCTTTCTTGCTCGTTTTTACTCCAAATTGCACCATTTTTATTTCAATTTCTCCAAAATTCCATTTCTTATACCTGAAACCAAAAAAAATGCAAAATACCTTCCTTTGAAGTGTAATATAATTAAAAATCATTAAAATGGAACATAAAATATCTATGAAAAAGTAAGTAATTTTTAGGCGGGTCATACATCTTTGAAATGTAACAGGTGCATTACATTAACCTAAAGAAATTCTTCTAAAAGAAAATGTACCATACAAACTAGTAAAATTTATTTTCTCTTGATCCTCAAAAGTTATTTGTATTTGGTGATAACCAATATATCCATCCAGAAAATAAAAATATTTATGCTCAACTAGTCTATCTAGCATTTGATTTGATCTAGAAAAATTTGATCTAGAAAAGGTAGTGGAAAATGATATTTTCTAGTAGTGAGATTTAATTTTCTGTAATCAATACATATTTGCCATCCTATGACTTATCTTGTTGGTATTAACTTATTATGTTCATTCAAAGTCAAAGTCACTCCTCCTTTCTTAGGAATGTAGTGACTTGGACTAACCCATGCACTATCTAAAATAGGGTAGATAAATCAAGCATTTAACCACTTTAAAATTTCTTTCTTAACAACTTCTTTCATAACAGGATTCAATCTCCTTCAAGGATCAGCCTTGGGTTTGCAGTTCTCTTCAATATAAATTCTATGCATACAAATTGATGGACTGATTACTTTTATATCAACAATTATCCGTCCAAAAGCTTTCTTGTAACTCTTTAATGTTTTCCTCAAACACTTTTCTTCTTTTGTAGTTAATTTTGAGGAAATTATAACAGGTAATGTTGAGGAATCACCTAAAAAGGCATACATCAAATTCTCAAGAAGTAACTTCAACTCAAGATCAGGAGGTTTTTTAATTGATGGACAAAAAGATTACAAAAAGATTTATCTTTTTCTGTTTATCTTTTTCTGTCGTGTCAAAAATTTCAAAACTTTCTCGAACATAATTTGAGTCTTCTTTATATAAATCTTCATATTGATATAATTCCTCTTCTTGCTTGTATTTCAACTCTTTCATTTTAATTTTCTCTTCATAAGTTGCTTTGAGATGACATTCACTTAAATATCTTATCACATCCACTCTATAACATTCATCATATTTACCTTTTGCAGGGTATTTCTTTGATTTAAAAATATTAAAAGTAATTATTTATTCATTGACACGCATAATTAATTCTTCTTTCTGCACATTTATCATTGCTCTTACTGTAGCTAGGAAAGGTCTCCCCAAAATGATAGCTATCTCCTTATCTTCCTCCATATCGAGCACAATGAATCAATAGGAAAGATAAACTCATCCACTTTTACTAGGACAACTTCTATAACTCCTTTAGGATAAGTTATTAAATGACCTGCTTATTGCAGAGTTACAGTAGTAGGTGTTATTTCTCCTAATCTAAATCTTTTAAATATTTATAATGGCATAAATTTGATGCTTGCGCCTAAATCCCATAAAGCTTTCCTATAAAATCTGTCTCCTATTGCACATGGAATTGCGAAGGTACAAGGATCCTTAAGCTTTTCAGTAAACTTTTTTTAAATTATAGCACTGCACTCCTCACTAATGCAATTGTTCCATTATCTTTAAACTTCCTTTCTTGTTAAGGATATCCTTCATAAACTTCACATACGTTGGCATTTGTTCTAAGGCTTCAACAAATGGAATATTAATTGTAAGCTTAAAAATTTCCATAAATTTTGAAAATTTTTTATGCAACTTTTTTTGTTGGAGCCTCTGAGGAAATGGGGGTGTTGGTTTTTCCAAGTCAAATTTAAGTGGAGAAATAAGTATCTCTAAACCATTCAGAGCATATGGTTCTTCAATCTCTTCTCTCTCTACTTCAGTTTCTTTTTGAACTCTACCATCCAATCTTCTAAGTTGAACAACTTTTACTTACTCTTTGTTTTGGACTTTTGGGTTTACTTCTGTATTGCTAGGAAGTGTTTCTTGGGATCTATTACTTAATGAATTTTCTATTTATCCTAACTGATTCTCAATATTTCTAACTGTAGCTCCTTGACTTTATAACTAATTTCTCATTTGTAACAACACTTCTTCTATAGATAACTACTTCTCCTTAAATTGTGAATTACTATTAAAACCTGGAGGGTAAGTAGGTCTACAATTACTCTTCGCTTGGTTGTTCCAATTTCCTAATGGTTTTACTTGGTTGTTCCCCCATTGTTGATTATTATCATCCAAAGTATTATTCCAATTAAAGTTAGGATGGTTCTTCTAGGATGGTTCTTCCAACTTCCAACCTGAGTTATAATAGTTTCAATATGGGTTATTCTACTCATTATTTATGGCATTCAAAATTTCTAATAATGCTTAAGAATCTACCAATTGGCCTGATGAATTCTCTTCGATCATGGAAATTGGTTGAGAAAAACTCATTCGAAATTGATCTAACTTCCTTGCAATTGCAACAACTTGATTTGCTAACATAGCAAGAGCATCAGTTTCATGAATATTGGCTACCTTCTTCAGATTTACCCTTTTAGAAAGACATTGAAAATTATTTGTAGCCATTTCTTCAATTAAAGCATAAGCGTCATTAAATGGTTTTGACATCAATGAACCACCAACAGTGACGTCAATAATAGATCTACGAGATCCAGCTAGTCCATTGTAAAAGGTTTGAATTACTAACCAATCTGGTATAGCATGGTTTGAACACTTTAATAAGAGTTCTATAAATCGTTTTCTAGCTTCATAAATAGATTCTCATTCAAACTAACAAAAAAATGTAATATCATTTCTAAGCTTTGCAATTTTTTATGATAGAAATTATTTAGCAAGGAATTTTTGTGCTAAATCTCCACAAGTTCTGATAGATATAGGTTATAATGAATGTAACCATATCTTAGCCTTATCCCCCAGTGAGAAAGAAAATAATTTAAGTTTTTTAGAATCATCTAATATACCATCATGCTTAAATGTAGCACACAATTCTAGAAAATTGGCAAGATGCAAATTTGGATCTTCTGTTGGTGCTCCCGCAAACTAATTATTTGATACCATTTAGATAATAGCAAGTTTCAGGTTAAATGAATTAGTCACTACAATGGGTTTTTCAATACTTTAATGAAGTTCATCTACCGTAGGGTTTTCATAATCTCTTAAAGGTCCAAAATCTTCAACATTTTTATTATTTTGATTTGTCATTTCTTGAAATTTTTTAGTAATTTTAAATTTTTTTTTAATTTCTCTAATAGTTCTTTCTAATTCAAAATCGTAAGGCACAAGCCCTGTGGAACCTGAACTACGCATACATTACTATGAAATACATAAAATAAATTATAATAAATAAGAACACACACAAGAACTTAATATAAAAATAACACTACAATATTCCTATAATAATTCTTAAATTTTAAGTAAGACTTTATAAGAGTAGAAATTTTGCTTTCTAAGAACTTCCTTTCTTAAATTTTTTTTTTTTCATTTAATTTTCCCCTAGCAACGGCGTCAAAACCGTGATCCCAACTTTCTATATAGATGTTCATTGCGATGTATGTGATATATGCTTAATTTCCTTAATAGTGATTCCTATTTTGCAACAAAGCCAAAAACTTGACAAAAGCGAAAGTTAGGTAATTTTTTCACTATGAAGAAAAGAAGAATACAGTTATAATATTTAAATATTGGATACTACGCCAGTATATGTATCGTTATTAAGTAAGCCCTGAGTTTTGAACCCATAGAGAAAACTGGCAATATTTACTTTCGAAAACTAGAAAGTCTAGATAACAAAAATCCAACTTAGCAAAATATTCTTACTAAAACTTAAGATATATAATAGGAATGAAAATTTAATTCTTTTTATAATTTTTGATAATTTGAAAATAAAGGAAGCAACTAATTAAATTAACTAAATATTTTATGATGAAGGAAATATAAGTAAAATATCTTTTACCTAATCATGAATCTGCAACAAGTATAGAAATTATGTTGTGGAAGTATTCTAAATGTTTTTTGCCACATAGGAGTAATGATATTCTTTACCCTTACTAGATATATTATAAAGAATATTGGCTAATCTGTAGTTTGAATAGCCTTGAAGATCGGTTAGGTAGGGATGATACTAGCTCTCACTCTAGACTTCCCTCTTCCCCCTCCACCTGTAGGCTAACATCTCATATCAAAACTTAAAAATGTAAATCAAATTGGGGGCTTTAGCCTGTCACTCTAAAGTCCCCTAATTCTATACCCATGAAAGTTTATTTTCCTATTTATTTGCACTTAACCCCATGAAATACATTCTCATCTATGAAATCAATATTTGATTCTTACTATTTATTCACTTATACAGTACCATCTCAAAATTTTCATGTTCTCATAATAGGTATTAACATCATAGTTGGAAAAATCAAGAAGTAAATGACAAACAAGGTTTCAAATCAATAGAATTTCTTGCAACATTGAAGTCTAATACTTGACACAACTCCCTTTCAACACTTAATCACTTATCATTTTAAGGAAAAAAAGATAATGAAAACATGGAGAAAACAGAACCACACATGAGTTTAAAAGTAGAAATCATGCACAAAAAGAAGAAATCTAAATAAAAAAAATTTAGTCACAAAGATAAACACTTATCTCAAATCCTCTCCACTAAATGTCTTGAAGTTCTTTTGAATTCTCTTTCTTCACTGGTTGACACTATTTTGGTTAAGCTGTTGCCCGTTGGAACTTGTCGGTCGTCGGAACCGGAGTCCCGTCGCCCTCTTCGGAAAGACATTTTAATTTACATATATATATATTTAATAATTAAAAAAATATGAAATCAAACTAATCTCATATCTTTCAAAGTTTAGATGAAAGAGCACTACACCTCAAGCCATGTATCTATCCCGAAGTATAAGCACAAAACTTGAGGGTGAGGCTCGATCAAACAAACTAAGAAATATATGACATCCATTTAGTCTGCAAAACCATTTTTATTTGTAAGCTGACAAGTTCCCCTATTTAATATGAAAAATTAAAAAGGGTTTATATTAAGATGGGTTTGGAAAAGTTTTTTATAAGGAAAGCCCTTATAGTTAATTACATCTTAGATAACCAAAGTCACCTAAAAAAACTCTCGATAAAAATCAAGGGATATTATCTTCAGTAATTTCAAAGGATAGGACTTGTCAAAGAGATCAGACGAAGAGGTGTGAAATGGGAATGGCTCCAATTTAGAACCTTTATTATGGAATCCAAAGGAAGAAGAACTAGGTGTGTCACAGATCCTGAGGAGAACCTCGGTGACTTCCCAAGCTATCCTACTGTTTGACTTCAATTTAGAGGAGAAATAATTAAATGTTTCATCTTGTCAGTTTTATTTAATTATGGCTTACATCCATGTGAAATGATCACATAAATAGCCTGGAAGATGTGAGGATTTAGGTCATGATGAACGACAACCTCAAAATCCTAAAGCGAGTTAGGGCTTATATTGTATAGCAGAACCATACAAAGGCCTAAAGAAAAGTTGAAGATTTATGTCGCACTAGGCGGACAACCTCGAAATCCTATGGCTTGTTTTTTAACTCTAAGGAATGGTTTAGCTGATGTTGACATGTTTTGCTGTTCAAGATGGTCATGCTACCCACAATGCTAGCTCCAAGTTCCTCGTCTTGATGAGTTTATGTTTTCTAATGTGTCACATCATGTGTATAATCAAATGTCTCCTAAAGTTATGGTTATTTAAATGTTATGGGGAATGTTAAAGTTGATTAGAGCTACACTGGTTAGGATCCTATGGTTCCCTTGTTCTGGCACCACTATTTTCTTTTGGATTCACTTAGTCCAAATGAATTTACTAAACCCAACTTAATGAGTTCCACAATTTCATTTAGACCACCGTAGGTTACCTCCTCCGCCGTAGGTTACCTCCTCCGGGGATTCTCGATCATCTAATAGAAACATCTTAATTTAGTTGTAATTTTTGTTTTATTTTGGTTTTTATTAAATTTTGAGTTGTCTTATATTTTGGTTGTTGTGGCAGTGAATTTTATCTTGTTTAATTTTTAAATATTAGTTTTGCTTTTGCAGTTATCCTAATAGTTTTGGTTTTGACATAAAGGGTGGCATCATTTTTTAAATTGCACTGTTTACAATCAGGAAATAAAAGGTGCAAATAAATATAAGTAAATTGCGATCCAATAACTTAAAGTGTACCTGTTGATTCTTCCCACTCCTTCCACATGAAAGGTTAGCTTTGGTAACGTGTATAAAATTTTACAAGGAATTCAAATTGCACGAATAGATGAAGGTGTAGCTACCAAACCCCAAGTTATGACTTTATTGAGTCTCGGATGATCTTAGTGGATAATTTTAGAACAAAATATAGCAAGTTCAATTTGCCCTTCAAAATATTCAAGAGATTCTAAAGTGCTCAGAGTTTGACCCTCAAGCACTTTGAAGATTTTTTGAAACTTTTTTAGTTCATTTAGAACTTATCATATCGTTCTATTAATCATCCAAGGCTAAACTAAGGTTATCCCATTGATCAAGGAAACTTGATGTTCTACTTATCCCAAGGCTAGGACACTCCATTAATTAACTGATATTTCATTTAAGATTTATGTGGGTGGGTGCCTCTAAGGCAGGCTTGAGTCATAAAATATTGCGGTGCCCACAATTAAAGTCAGGCTCGTAGTATTTAAAGATGTTAATTACCAATCATATTATCTTCTAATTCCAATTAATTGGGTTTAGACATCGAGCCTAGGTCACTACCAAGCCCTTAATAATCATAACAGGGGAAATTGATGGTGGTTAAAATAGTGGTTTAAGTGACATATGTTCTTATTAAAAGATCACATCATCACAAATTTTAGGTCTAAGATAAATAAATAATCATCTTCCTAGCTTAAGCTCATCACTTAAGAATCATTTGATCTTAATTGACTTTCAAGTCTTTATGTATAGAGAAGTTAGGATTTTTGTTCATATTATAGAAAAGGTGACAAGTAAGTTTCTAATTTTTAATCCCATTGTATTTTAATCATCCAAACATGTTCATTAGGATCAAAATTATCCATTTTCCCTTTGTTAACCCTACATTTTGATTAAGGCACCGAAATATAACGTTAACCCTTTGCCTTTGGGGCTCTTCACGTCATAACTCATTAATCAAAATTCAAATGACTTTGAGAATTTAGAGCTTCCTATCCTTGCAGCCTTACTGATAGGTCAATTAAAACATCAAAGGAGAAAATGTGAATTTTCAAAATCTAATTTAGTTTTATTTAAATAATTATTTAAATTTAGAAAGTAGTATTTTCAAAGTTGATTTTACCTAACTTTCAAAAATAAAGTTTTTATTCATGAGAAAATAACTAGAGATTCCTTTAGGTCACAGAAACACATAGATAAAATTTCATGATTTTTTGAATTAAAGTTTTATTCTTATTATTTAATTATTAACAAATTTCAATGATTTAATTAAAAGGAAAATAATTATTTGATTACAAAAAAATATTTTTTATATTCTTATTAAACTTTTCTAAGTTTAGAAGACTCATAAAATCAAATTTTGTATTTTTATGATTTTTAATTTATTTATTATAATTATTTTAAAGAGAAAAAAAAAGAAAAATATTTTTTTAATGTTTTAAAATTAGTTTTTAACTTGGAAAATTTAGGAAAAATATTTTAAGGATTCTTAAGTGATCAAGAGAGCATTAGGCACATTTTAATTTTTATTTGTATTTTTTGGGATTTTTTAATTATTTTTAATTATTTTAAGTTCAAAATAAGGCCCAAAAATTGAGTATTTTATCAAAAATAACTTTTATTTTTTCTAAGTGCCCCTGATCACATGGAACTCACAAAACTACTTTTCATAATTTTAACAAGTGTATTTAATTTATTATAATTATTTTTGTACAAAAATACAAGGTTTCTTAGAAAATCAACTTTAGTGCTCAAACTTAATCAAATAATTTTAAATTTTTACAGTTGGTACACATAATTTTTATACATATTGTGGAATTAATTTTGCTAACTTTTTATTATTATTTAATTTACATGAATTACGACAAGATATATACACTTAAGCAAATATAGCAATTTAGAAAATTATTCAAGCCGTCATGATATTTTTCCTAAGCTTCTTTGACTATAAGAAACTTACTAAATTTATTCCCATAATTTTCTAAGTGAGCTTTTAATTTATATAATTAAAATAAGCCAAAATAGTCATCTTGGCTTGAAAATTAAGGTTAGAAGCATAGAAATGTCTTCTGACCTTGGAAAAATTAGATGTCATAGCCTCTATCATGAGGAACAAACCCTTAAAATTTCAAGCCATGGTGAGAAATGTTTGATCATAATAAATTTAAATACTCCAGAGATTATTTAAATCATTAAAAATTAGGAAATAAGAAAATAATTTTTATTTTTAGTCCACATTATTTTTCTCTATTCACTAATAAAAATGATATTTTTCTTTTCTTTTTATGATATTTTTAGAGAAAGTTATGGATTTTTGAAGTTCAAGCATTTAATTAATTCCAAAAATCCATATTTTTATATTTAAACGTGCAGCGCCAACTCATCCTACGGCGGCTCCGAACTCACACGCGATGCTCCCCCATTTGATGGTACCATCCACCTCAGCTGCCATGTGACCCGCCTTTTTGCTCCAAGGGTTCGTCTGGCTTGATCTTTTTCGTCCATCCAATACCCGCGCGATCAAATGACTCCCCGTCATCGTACCCAAATGACCTAACCCGAGAGCTGTTTACACTAAAACCTTAAGATCTTTATCTAGACTCAACCAAATTGCATGGGGTTTGTTCCTAAACCTTCATCTGCTCAAGACAAGTATATATATATGGCTTATACAATATGAAATACTGTAAATATGTATGGATAATCAAAATAGGCTCGGATTAGGGTTGAGGTTTAGTACCTTTATCTGAGAAGGGAGGGCTCAACCAGATGGTTGTGGTAGCTTTAATTGAGTCCAACGAACCTCCAGTTAAAGTCCTAGGTTTTGGTGAATTGTCTATACATGATTTTGATAAAGCTTGATTTCAAGTGTTGGTCTAGAGCTACGTTAGAGGATGTTTGAGAAGGGGCTTTTGTGAGGGATCAACTCCGCTTACTCTGGTGATGGTGTGGGTACAGTTAATTAGAGTTTGGTGGACTGTGGAGGTGTGTGGAAATATGTCCTGGTTCAAACTAAATTTTTGAACCCAAAATTGAGCCCTTAGAGTGAGAACCAGAGGGGGAAAGTGGTGGGATTGAGCTGAGAATTTCTTGGAGAGTCTCTAGAAGCAAATGGGCAGTGTTTCCCCAAGTAATTTGCTAACCTCCCCTTTGGCCATGGAGGGGTCAATTTAAAGCCTTGGCTGCCTGGTGGAGCTCATGGCTTGGCAGTGAGTGCTAAGGCTTATTGAGGTGGAGTGAAGAAAAGCACAAGCATCCAATTGGAGTGAGCCAAGTCAAGGAGTTCTAATTTTGGGTTTTGGCCAGATGGGCACTTTTGGAGTGATTGTTTCTGGGGGCCGAGGTGGTGGCTGGCTAGAGTTCAGTCACCTCTTGGCTCAAGGAGTAGGGAAGGGTTAATCAAGATTTACTCCCAATGTCAAGAGATGATGGAAAAGTATATTGAAAATAAGGCTAAATATATTTAAGATCCCTTAAATCAAGGGACCATTGGCCATATCTCACCTAGGTGGTTTAGGCGGGGTTAGGCTAGTCAATAGAGTCCAAATGGTGGTTGTGGTGACATTAATTTGGTCACTTTGGTATGACTAAGCCAATTTTGGTGAAGGGGTTCAATTTGGGTCAAATTGTCTTAAATATGGGTTTGGGTTGGGCTATCCATGACATTGAGCCCAATTAATTGATCAATTTTGTGTGGGTCATGTCATGAGAGGTTTAGAGAAGAGTTAGAGTGGTTCTGGATTGATTTTTTGGGTCAATTTGAAGGAATTTGGGCATTTGATGAATTTAGCGATGTTGACTTGGGTTTAGGATAAGTTGTAGTTAGGCTAAGTCCAAATTGAGGGTTCAAAATGGTCTAAGGGGATGTTATGAAGAGTTTTAAACATAAATTGGGTGTCAAATTTGGGGTTAGGACATTCAATTTGGTGGGATTTGGCACATGGCTAAATTAGGGCAAATTTGGGGATTTTAAATTTGGGTTTAAATTGAGTGAAATTAATACTTCAACAAGCCTAATTGAGGCATCAATTTTATTATAATGAATGTTAGGAAGAGTTTGGGATCCAAATTGAGGCAATTGAGTGGGCTATGGGGTTCAATTGGGTAAGATTGGATCATATGGTCAAAATTGGGGTTTTAGGTTTGGATCAAAATTAAGCTCAAAGCATAGTTCAATTAAGCTTGAATTTTGATTAAAATGATCATAAGCATGATGAATTTGAGTTTATAATTGAAATTCAGGAAAATTGGGATGAAATTGATGGACATTTGGGGTGAATTTAGAGAAATTGGGTCATTAAGGGCAATTTGGGGCTTTTATTCAAAGTTAGTCAAATTGATTGTCAAATTGATCAAATTAGGTTTAATTGAAGGGTTCAAATTGGTTTTGGACACATTTGAAATGATTTTGACTGTTTTGGGAAAGTTTGGGCCATCAAGGGTATTTTTGTAATTTTGGCCAATTTGGGGGTATTTTGGTAAATTTTGGCAATTTTGGGATGTTTTGGGCAATTTAGATAGTTTCAAATGGTTTGAGATGTTTTTTTAACAAATTTGGGAAATTTAGGTATAATTGGGAATTTTGGTCAAATTTGAGATTTGGGGGTGTTTTAGTAAATTGGGTAAATTTGGGGTGAAAAGCTAAGTTTGGTATTTTAGTAAAATTGAGGTGAAAACTACCTTATTTGAGTCATAAACCAATGGAATCCTCTACTTTGCGTCCTTCATATATTGGTCTAAGCTAGACTTTAGCCCAGACCTAGTGTTCTAGGGGACCATCTATATGAGTCTCCCAAAAGGTTAAGGAGTCAAAGCCAACAAGTTTGGATTTAGATTTGTGAGTGGGATGTGAGTGAAAGTAAGTGTAAGTGGGTGAACTACCTCTAGAACAACACCCAGAGTCAACCTTAAAGCCAAGCAGTCTTATGAGGATGCCCTTTGAGCTCCCCCATATTTACCACACCTATCAAGTGCTAGAGGTTTTGACCAACATGTGGAACTTCAACTTGAGCAAAGGAAGGTTTAGAATTTCTAATGGTGAGGATTCCTTTTCTAGTCCTTTTCTAGTCTTTCTAGTCTTCTAGGAATAGTCAATAGGAAATTCCTATGGCTAGATCCTAGGCTACTAAAAAGGATACTAGACCTCAACTAAAAGTGAATTCAACAAATGGACCCCCAATAGGTGTGGTGTGCTGGACAAGCACACTACATGTATTAGCATTGACCAATGAGATCAACAAAACCAACATAGAATTCTAAGTTAATAGACCTAGAATGATTTGTAGAATTTAGTGACAGTTGTTCCCGCTAGGGAGTGACAGATACTCTCGCTAGGAAAAAGAAATAAGATTTTGAGGACAATGATCGAGCAAACTGGCAGTCCCAGTGAAGACTCGATTCAAATTGAATATATCAAAGAAAGTTTGAATTTCAATTTAGAATTTCAAGGAGATGAAACTATGCTTGAGGAAACCAGATTGAGTGGAAAACATAAGCACAGAAAAGGGAATAGGGTGTCCAAGCTTATCCTGAATGTGAGGATGGGAATAGGACATCTACCCCGAAAGTCAGGATGGGAATGAGACATCTAAGCCTACCCCGAAGGTTGAAATGGGAAAAGGACGTCTAAGCCTACCCTGAAAGTGTAGATGGGAATAGGACGTCTAAGCCTACCCCGAAAGTGTTGATGGGAATAGGATGCCTAAGCGTACCCCAAAAGTGGAAATGGGAATAAAACGTCTAAGCCTACCCTGAAAGTGGAATTAGGAATAGGACATCTAAGCCTACCCCAAAGGTGGAAATGGTAATAGGATGTTTAAACCTACCTCGAAGGTGGAAATGGGAATAGGTTGTCTAAGCCTACCCCAAAAGTGTAGATGGGTCTAAGCCTACCCCCTACCCCAAAGGTGGAAATGGTAATAGGATGTTTAAACCTACCTCGAAGGTGGAAATGGGAATAGGACGTCTAAGCCTACCCCAAAAGTGTAGATGGGAAAGGACGTCTAAGCCTACCCCAAAAAATTAGATGGGAATAGGATGTCTAAGCCTACCCCAAAAGTGGATATGGGAATAGGACAGCTTAACCCATAAGTGGAGATGGGAATAGGACGTCTAAGCCTAACCCGGAAGTGGAGATGGTAAAAGGACATCTAAGCCTGCCCCGAACGTGTGGATGGGAATAAGATGTCTAAGCCTACCCCGAAAGGAGAATCGAAATTTAGGTAGCAACCTCGAAAAGAGGGAATCATAATTTGGGTATTGACTCCGAGATGGGAATTGAATTTTAAGCATCAATCCCAGAAAGAGAATCAAAATTTAGGTACAACCTCGAAAGAAGGGAACAAAAATTTAGGTACTAACCCCGAAAACAACATGAACATAGTGTGGAGATTTTTTAGTGGTAAGCTCATAGAGTTATGGCATGTGAAGATTGAAATTGGAGAGGAAGATTTGTGAGACTTTGTGTAGAGTGTGGAACTCCAAGGAATGTGAGGAAACTGGTGCAGAACAAGATAGTCGTGTTGCGCAAGCAAAGAGTCAGAAACTTCAAACTCAAGATAAACAAACTAAACAAACTCAATAAATTTAATAAATTTATTATTTTCTTTTCTTATTGTCTTTATCACATTTAATAATCAAAGTAGGTTTTTTCAAAATTTGATTTTCAATTGTTGATTTTCAAAAGGGATATTTTATTTAAATTTGTTATAATCAATCAATTTTTTGTTATTATTTTGTTCTTTATTCATTATAATTCAGAACCAACGTATGGTTCTGCAGTTCATTATAATTTAGAGCCAACACATGGTTCTGCGGCTTTTATCCATCGGACAAAAAGGCAATTTGATAAATATGTTAAAATCTAAAAGAAATTTCATTAATCTGCTTCAAATTAGGTGTTACAGGTTGAATACATGCTGAAAGCATCAAAAGAGACAATCATGTTGAATACTTCTGAAATATCATATGTTGAGTACATATCATATATGTTGCTCGGACGCAGTATAAAAGGTGAGAAAAATTTTCTGTCGGTCCTCTATGGGTTGATATCCTAATCAAGCTGACTTGCTAAGCCACGCTTTGAGGACAAGAATTCTTTTTATGTCTACTTAGAAGTGCAACCATCTCATAGCTCGCACGACTATAGCTCTTCAAATTCTGGATCCGGTTGGAATCCATACAACATCTTATTGTCATCCATCCTTCTCAATGTAATGGAAACTCTGCGATGTAGTACACTTGGAATGCAATGCTTGGCGAGGTCGGCTCCTTTTCCCTTCAAAAATGGTACCAAACCCACCGGCAGCGGAATTGCAACTGATCCCTTAAACTCACAGGGTCTGACAACGTTGATTTCTTTTTCAGACAAAATGTCTCTTTTACTCTTGAACAAAATCATATAGAAAGGTCTAAAAAAATCATGGTGATCTATATGTGGGGGAATACAGTCTCCCTCTTTATAAATGTTGATGATACAAATGTTCAGAATGCAGTGTGCTAGCAGCATGCTCCATCTGACCGTCCTTTTTACAATCCACTTTATTGTGGGAGGAAATGGATCCACCTCATCATGTATTAAGATCCCTAGGGGTTCCCTTGCCTATCCTTGGTAAAATTGTAGCAACAACAACATTGAATGGTTATCCTACCATTTCCACGCATCCACTTTAATGGCTCTAAATAGGTTCTTTCCATCAAAAGACCAGCACGACCTCTATCTCTTAGGTTGAAAACGTAGTCAAGAATGCTTCTTTCTTCACTTTTAAAAAAGGTTTTGGTGTACAGTTCCAGACCTTCCAATATATAAACAAAATTTTCTTATATTTCCTTGTAGTATTCAAATTCTCTTCTTTTAACTCTATTCATCTTTTCCAGTTCTACTGTAGGGATCTTCTGAGATCGTCGAGGCGGCTCGGTCATCTCCACCTCTGTAGGATACCACGTCTAACTTTGCTCCATAGGTAATGGAATATATGGCTCATCATTTGGGTAATCTGGCTCTTGACGTCCCATGTCGACAGCTATGAATTCCTTAAAAGAACTTAGTGGTCTAAGTGGAAAACTGTGCATTTTGGGCATTCCATGAATGCTCCTCCGATTGATGCCTGAATAAAATCTTTGAAGTTGCACATTGCAAAACCCTTGTAAAATTTATCTAGTACCGCTAGTAGTATTTGTTCTATAGTAAATTTGAACTCTTCCTCTGCAGCAGGCGGACTAGTAGAAGGCTCTCTCATGCAAGGATCATATACTTTTCCCTCATGAATTGGGGTAAGCAAGTTCTCCGCCTCTTTCAGGCGTCTTTTCTCTTCACGTAGGAAAGCTTTGTATTTTCGGCAATTAGTGTTTCTTTGTTGAGTTCCTTTTAATGATGCATCTGGCAGTCTCTCATCACCAGCACTGATTAGATGTCCTGTTTATAAGGATATCATGGATGTCAGGCGACTAGTCCCCTCAATCAGGTCCTGCTGCGCTATCACTTTCTTCCTCTTTTGTGAGAAATCATCTTTAGTGGTCATTTTTAACAGTGAAAGTAGTCTCTCATTTTCTTGATGAATGACTATGTCCATCAGGGGACCCTCATATTTCAAGTCGACCTAATTGAAGTCCAAGTCAAAGTCTATGATGCCACCCTGAGGTGCCCTTTCCTTGTTAAGTGTGAGATTCCAGCCATCCTTGAAAGCAAAAATTAGCATCTGTCCTAACATTTGTTTCTGTAAGCAACAGAAAAAATATCAGTGCACTAAAATTTAGCAAGAATAAGAACAAAACAAAACATTTATTAGACAAAAATTTTAATTATACGGGTGTGAAGATTATTTATTTATTTATATATATACATTAATTTTATTTAATAGAATATCAAACTTAAAAGTAGAAAGGAGAACATCAAAGCATGAAACTTTAAAAGTTTTCATTTTATTGAGGTTAAACTTATTACAAACTTTTAGACCCAGTCACAAATGCTTGGACAAATAAATAACCCCAGAAAAATCAGAGTCTCAAAAAGCCGATTTCAAGCAGCGTCAAGTTGTATAGTATGTCTTCAAATAACGTCCATTGATCAGTAGCATAGTTCTTTTGCCTCTGAAATCCACTAGCTAGTAGGCTCCTCTTGAATAGACTTTCTCCAAGACAAATGGTCCCTCCCAAGTTGGCTCAAATTTTCCACCTATCTTGCAACGTTATCTTGCAACCCACCTATCTTGCAACGTGCAAGAATAGGTCTTTTGAGAATAAGAATGAGGTCACCCACTTAAAACATCCTTAGGCGGATTAATTTGTCATGAGCTTGTACCATCCTCACTTGGGAAAGCTCCAAATTTTGTTGTGCTTCTAGTCGCTTTCCACAAGACTTTCTAATTCTTCAAGTCTGTGTTTTGCACTTTCTTCGATTGTAATGTGGTTGGCGACAGTGACTCTAAGAGATGGGGTGTATAAACTTACAGTGGTAGTACGGTTTTGGACTCATATACAAATGTGTAGGGTGTACATTGAGTGGGAGTCCTGAAAGTTGTCCGGTAGACCCACAAAACTTCTAACAGTTTATTATGCCAATCTCTTTTGTTTTCATCCAATATTTTATTCAAAATCTGTACCAGTATTTTTTTAAAGCCTTGACCAGTCTGTTTTCTTTGGGATAGTAGATTTTAGAGTATCTCTAGTCTATCCCATGTTTTCTAACAAATTTGTTGATCTTTGTGCTCTTGAAGGCTATACCATTGTCAGAAATTACTCTACGCGAAACTCCGAAATAGTAGACGACTTGACTTCTAAAAAATTGAAGGGCGTGTTATACTGTAACCTCTCGTAATGGCACTGCCTCTACCCTCTTGGAGAATTAATCTATAACGACAAGAATGAATTTATGTCCCTTAGAGGATGGGGACCTATTATGTCCGTGCCCCAACACTCGAATGGCCACAAGGAGACGGTTGGGTGTAGCACATTCGGAGGTTGGTGTAAAATCACCCTATGCACTTGGCAAAGGTGACACTTTCTGGTTGTATCCATGCAATTAGACACCATCGCTAGCCAATAGTACTCAAGTTTCTTAATCTTCATTTTCATTTTCAGCCCTGAATAGTAAGCATCACACAATCTGGCGTGTATTTCATCAATTATACTCTACGCTTCTGCTATACTTAGACATTGCAACCACATCTGATCGAATGATCTTCTGATCGAATGATCTTCTACAAATCGAATGATCTTCTACAAAGGACATCACCCATTAGAGCATATGACATAGCTCTTTTCTTGATGTGGTATGCCTCAGATTTCTCCCCCGGCAACTTTCCTGTCTGCAAATATTCTGTTAATGGTTTACGTCGATCTTCGTTGATGTTAGCAACTGCAATAGTCATTCCTTCTTCTTTTCGGAGCTTGTGTAAATTATCGAGGTCAATCCAATACAAAACTCATTTTCCTTGTATTGTAATGTCAATGGAATTCTCTGATGGAAATTCCAACTCCTTAGCAAGTTTTGCTAAAGCGTCGGCATGGGCATTATCGCCTTAAGAAATCCGGTAGAGAGTCACACTGGGAATCTATTCAAGCAGCTTCATTGTATATCGATGGTATTCTACTAATCTTGGCTTTAAAATTTAATATTATCCTCCAACTTGTTGAATTATGAGTTGTGAGTCACCATAGATGACAATATCTATTATATCCATCGAGATTGTCAATCCTAATCCAGTGACTACTGCTTCATATTCCACTTTGTTGTTTCTGCGTAGCTTTGTCAAGTGATAGGAGAATCTCAACATACCCTTATCTAGCATGATAAAAATAAGACCAATTCCTGCTTTGCTCGGTATAAATATTTCTGATCCTTTGTCTTTTTTGGCAGATGAAGCTCCATCAAAGTACATTTCTCAGTGTTGCACACTGGAAAATTCATTTGTAATACATGTTCATCTTATAACTCATCATTAAGTGGGGACCCAGTTGGAAGTGGGTGTGCTGCGAGGAAATCTGCCAAAAATTGTCCCTTGATATTGTATAGGGGAACAAAAATTATATATAATTGCAATAAAATTATTGACCATCTTGCTAATCATCTGGAAAGTGTTGGTCGGTTCATCAAATATTTCAATGGATTATCTTTTGAAATAAGGGTAATTTTATGAGAGAGCAAGTAATGCCTAAGCTTTTGGGTGGCAAAAATTAATGCTAGACAATGCTTCTCAATAGGTGGATACTTTACTTCCGTCAGTATTAGACGCTGACTCAAGTAATAGAGTGCATTTTCCTTACCCTCCTCTTTGACTTGAGTCAACAGGACTCCGAGATAGTCATTTAAGGCTGTTGTATAAAGTATCAACAATTTTTTCAGGATATGGGCTGCCAAAATAGGACTTGTCGTTAAATATTGTTTAACAACCTCAAAGGTCTGCTAGCATTTCTCTTCCCCAAATAAATTTGGCGTCCTTTTTAATTAATGCCTAGAAGGGCTGACACCTACCTAAGAGATTAGAAATAAAGCATCTCAGATATGCCAACTTTACCTGGAAGGAGTGTAGTTGTTTCAAAGTTTTAGGAGGAAGAATTTCCAAGATAGCATTAACATTATATGGGTTGATCTTGATTCCCCGATGACAAACAATGAATCTTAGAAATTTCCTTGAGGTGACGCCGAAGGCGCACTTTAAGGGATTCAACTTGAGATTATATTGTCGTAATTGTTCGAAAACAATCCTCAAATCATAAAAATGGTATATTTTCTATTTGCTCTTGATGACCAAATCATCTACGTAGCATTCCACTTGGTTGTAAATGAGGTCGGCAAATTTATTCATCATTGCTCGTTGATATGTTGCTTCAGCGTTCTTTAACCCGAATGGCATAACTGTGTAGCAAAAGATCACAATCCTCAAATCCTTTGGAGCGATTTTGATTTGGATGTATCCTGACTATCCCTCCATGAAGAAGAAAATCTCATGTGTCGAAGCGATATCCACCATCATTTCTGGTATTGGCAACGAAAATTCATCTTTTGGACAGGCTTTGCTCAAATCCATCAAGTCGAGACATGCACAGATTTGTCCATTTTTCTTCTTAACTCGTACAATATTGGCTAACCACATGGGGTACTACTCTTCTCTTACAAAGTTAGCCTCTATCAATGTCTTTACCTTAGCAATGACTTGCTGCTTTATTTTGAGGCACATTCTTCCTGGAGCTTGCTTTACTGGGGTTATATCTATGTCCTTTCCGAGTTTATGAACTGCAAATTTCGAGGATAATCCTGACATTTAATCATAACACCATGAAAAATAATCTTTGAATTTTGATAGTAACTTGATTAGTTCTGAAGATTCTTTATTGCTGAGTAGAAAACTTATAAATGTAGGTCGTGGTAGCTCCTCAGTCCTGAGGTTAATTTCCTTCAGTTCATCAAAAGGTGATTTAATTTCTTCCTCAAATTCTGGCAGGGCCTCTTCTATTAGTTGATCTTGACAGTCATCTTCTACATCAAGGCAATCCTCTTCCAATTTGCTAGAAAAAACCATGCAAAATTTAGAATCATCGACTGGTCCTACAGTGCCAAAGGTCCTACAGTGCCAAATCTGGCCAAATCTGAGACCTTCTTTCGAGTTAGGAGTTCGACTTTTAACATTCCACAATTTTTCTAAAAGTTGTAGCTTATCTTTTGACATTTGTTTCGGCAAATATCTATATTGAATTAACTTTTGTACACAAGAAGAGAAGTAACCAAAAGGTAATTCCATTAATTCATTAAGATCCTCGTCCAAATTTACATGATTTTCAGGATTAGTAGAAGTAGAAGTACGATAAAATTTGATCAGCTTTGAACTAATGCTAAGGACTTCCTGGACCACTAAACGCTCGACCTTTTGAGGGAGAATCAGAGTAAGGGTTAAGGAATTTGCATAGTGGTTTATCCGATCATACATTGACTCGTATTCACTTTTCTCAACATCCTCTAAGAATATCTCGTATTGTGGTTTCTTCTATTTTATCATCATCATTTCTTCCTCGGAGCTTTCTTCATCATCAATGTTAATAGTTGGCTTATTCCATCTAGTAATAGTATTGGTTCTTCCTCATTCACGTCCTCGGCCTCGACCTCGGGTGCGCAAACTAAAAGAACCTCCACCAACTTGTTGCAAAAGAGTGGTGGAAGATTGCTAAAGTGGAGCTGAATGGCTTCTTCTCTGTGATTTATCTGAATCTTTCATTTTGTTCGTCACAATGTCAGAAGAGAGGACAATTTTCTTTGGAGGCGTGTAGTATGTGACGTATGCATGAATGCCAACTTCGTGAACTGAGAATAGTTGTAAATCTCATTAAATGCAATATTCTTGTCCTTCTTTTTTATATTACTTAATGCATTAGTGTAGGAGACGGAATAATGATGTGCTCATGAATCCACGGTCAACTAAGTAGAGCATTGAAAGAGGTCTCGATGTCGATGATATGGAATTTTACGGTTGTTACTAGTTCTCCAACCTTCATAAGAAGAGTAATCAATCCAAGGGCTCTTTCTCCCTTCTGATTAAATCCTCTTAACATCATTTTATCGGTTGTAGGCTCTTAAGTTTCAATATCCAAATATGTCAAATTTCGTTGACTCATTAAGTTGAGTGATGCTCCAGAATCCCCCAAAACTCTGGACAACACGAATATACCAATGTTAAAGGAGCTATAGACCATTCAGTTGTGGTTGATGGTGCCGAGCAACAAGTCTTCACCTATGAAGGTTACGTCAAGCTATTATTTTAACGAACAAACTTCATCCGAGGATGTGCTGGCCAACTGAGCTAAGCAAATCTCTGAGCCAAGCAAGGTCATAACCAGAGACTCTATCATCTCCTTTGAAAGAATTAGAGCATTGTAAATGCTTAGTTTAGCCGACAACTTCCTAAGATGAGCTAGCACGTTATAAGCCACTTTATATAATCCTTTAATATTTACTTGATTATCTAGTTGTTCCCCTGACCTCCTTCTTGCAAGGTTGTAAGTAAATTCTCTGTTGCTTCTTCATCAGAGAGTTCCAAGTTGATAGGTATTGTTGCACCGTGGTACTCGAGGACTGACTCCTCATTCCCAGTGCTATCATAATCGGCATTGTCGACATCTTCTTCGTCCTTATTCATCGGACTTAAGTACGACTTGAGGATCGGTTTGGGAATCGAGATCAAAGTTAAATTGAACAAAATCAGTTTTGTTATCACTAGAAACAGTTAAAATGTAGCAAAAATCTTAATCATTAGATTCGTAATACTCTTGTGGGGCAAAAAGATAATCATACATGATCAAGGGTTTATGGATTTTCTTCCCTGAACCTGAGACAACCAATCTAACCAAGGCAGCCCCTATCCTACCCCCCACACTATCGATCATTGCAATGTCATTCTTCTCTTTCTGATCTAGTTGTGGTGGTTTCTTTGGTGAGATCTCCATCTTAGGCAAAACAGGCTATAGTCTCTAACTGGCTGCCTGAGCTGAAGTGGTTTGGATCTGATTCAGTATCTTCTTGGATGATTTGCTGCAAACTGTACTTCATCCATCTTCTTTTGAATAGGGAACTATCAGAGTAATTGGCTCGACTAAAATCATATTTATAGAACCTTTTTTAGGTTCTTTTAAATATTCTTTTGAGGTCGTTGTATTCTCTTCCATAAGATTTTTCTTGAGCCAATCCTTAAAGACGAAACATTCCTCTATAGTATGTCCAAGCATCCAGTGGTATAGGCAATAATTGGGCTGATCTTTCTTGTAAACTTCCTCAAGTTTTCTTGGATCTAGCAATCTGAACTCAGGCTTCTTCATTAGACTTTTTAACATTTTGGGTACAACTTCATCTTTGAAGGAATATATCATACTCTTTCGCTTTGAAAGGTTCAAACCCTTTTTATTTTCTATTTGATATGATCCTCCTTGATGCGACTGCAGGCTAGAATGGCCATGTTGTTGTGTTCCTTGTTGAGCATGTTGTGATGATGACTGGGAACTTTGACGAGAATATTCTGCTTATATCTTTATTGGTTGCTTTCCCTTATCAACTATTGCTACTGTCCCGGACTTCTTCTCAAATATTCGGACTGCTCTGGTCTTTTCTAATTTCTCCTGAGAATCCATGTGTTTAACTTCTTCCTGCAGATTGCTAGCTTTGCTGAGTAGCTTCTTGAAGGACTTGATGGTGAGTCCCTTAAGCATGAAAGCTATTGGCCCATTGATACTTTTGAGTAGAATCTCAATTACATGATGTTTCTGTAGCTGGGGTTTGCACTTCATGCAAGGGTTTATCCACCTCAAGATATAATCTACTAGAGTCTCGTTAGGCTTTTGCCTCTCTACTACAAGATCTCCAATAGAAACAGGATGCTGGGATCCAACAAATCTCCTTAGAAACAACTGTTCCAACTCGGTGAATGTCTTCACTGATCTGTTGGGCAACTCGACATATTAATCGAATGATATCCCTGATAGGCTGCTAACAAACTGATGGACAAGCAAGGCTTTGTTACCTTCGGTATTACCACAACTGGCTAGAAAGTGAGCTATGTGTTGTCTGGGATTTTCAGTCCGGTCAAATATTTTAAAGTTTGGGGACACAAAACCTTTAGGGTAGAGTACGACATCGAACTACTCTGGGTAGGGTCTACCCTTAAAAATCACTGCACCACCCTTAGATTGGGCTAAGGCCTCCCGAACTTGTTTGACCATCTGTTTAAATTCTATTCTAATATAGTGCTCGATAGAGAATCCTTCTTCTATTGATCATCCCTGTTAGCCCAGGTAACTTCCCTCCTTTCATCTGTGGTATGTATAATCTACGGCTGATTGAATTCTAGATAAGCTAACTGTTGTGCTTGAGACTATCCGTTAACTTTAGCCATAGCCGTCATGGAAGTAGCCATCTCTTCCATCCTTTTTTGCATTTGACTGATTTACTCATACCTTAGTAAAACATCCCTACGCAGATCATCTATGATGTTTCCCTCAACAAGAGGTTGGGCGTCGCGTATAGAAGCAACAGCACTGGTCTTGATTACATGAATATACATAAAGTCTTCATCCAGATAGTCGTTAAAGTCAAAATCTTCATCATCATCATCCATGGAAACTCCATGTTCTTGGGTCAACTCAAAAATCTCAACCCTAAGATTCTCAAACTTTTCTTCAATTATGGATCCTTGTATCATTTTAAGGCTGGGGACCTCTGCTGAACATCGTCCATTTGTTCATCCAACTTGGTAGCAATAGTTGCGATGATGTCGGGCACATCAGAACCTTCTTTCATTCTGTGATCTTGCCCTACGAGCTCGTTGAATCGTATTGGTACGACAACCTTGGGTACCCAGAACTTTTTATTCAAAGGTGATGTCTTGAGACGGGGTGTCTCAACAGAGGCATCGACAATCCGAAGAGAGGTATGTTCTCCATGGTGCAGACCAGATACAGTACCGGGTAACCTCTTCATCCTTTCCTTCAAAACTTTAGAGACATCCTTATGACTGCTAACTGGTAGAATTCTAGGACCCAGACGTGACTTAACTGGTCGACGGTTTGCAGGTCCTGAAGTAGCAATGGTAGAATCGGTGGTGATGCTGGTGGTATCTACTGTACTTCCTAGGCGGAACTTGATGGGAATGCGAGTAGGAAAATTTTCAGTTGATCTTTCAGATCGTCTAGCAGATCTAACATCTCTTAGAATTTCTTTCTTCATGTGAGGGGACACTCCATATCCCACTCATTTAAGTAATTCACCGACTGAAAAACCCTCCTTAGTAGCTAGTCTCTGGAACATTATACTGACTCGGGTGATAGGAGTAGGCTTCCTCCTCTCCCCACCATGTCCATGAAGTAATGATAAAGTTGCAACAATCTTCTAGATACTTTCGTACCCATTTGTGTTAATTAAGGGATGGAACCTACTCTCTCGTACAAGCGGATAGGTTTCCGGCCATCCTAGTTCCTCCTTGAGAGGAATTTCATCAACACACATTTCCTCATAAATCTGGGCTTTAGTAGCCCTCCAAATCTTTTGACTGCAGTTTCTTCTTTGTGACCGAGTTAATGGTGTAGACTTCAAACTAAATCTAATTTCAAACACTAAAGGTAGAATAGTGAATCCTTTGGTTGTATCTTCAATGATCATGACCTCTTCTCCCTTAGCATAAGCGGGACAACTGACTTAGCAGGTGTTGGGGCAGTAGTCTTTACATTCTTGTAAGAAAGAAAATCTTAGGGACAGTTCAGGTTGAACTCAGCAGACGGCTCTTGAACTTTTGAAGCGTTAACTTTCATCACAACGAAGGGATTCTTTCTGAGCATGACTTCAAGTTCATCGAATCCGGTTCTAAAATTGATGGTGGGGGTGACGTTGTGGGCATCGTTGCTCGTTGACAGGTTGCATGAAAAAGTGAGTAGGGAACGCCAATGTAGCAGCTTCAAAAAGAAAGCTCTGGGGTTAGTTATTTTGCCACTACCTTTTAATTCTAGTACAAGCACTAAAATTAACAAAGGTCAATCTATAAACTAGGCATGTCTTTCATTTTAATTTTAGTTTGTGGAAA
Organism: Phalaenopsis equestris; assembly: GCF_001263595.1. Classification (NCBI taxonomy): domain Eukaryota; kingdom Viridiplantae; phylum Streptophyta; class Magnoliopsida; order Asparagales; family Orchidaceae; genus Phalaenopsis; species Phalaenopsis equestris. Next base: position 68,323 of record NW_018165061.1, read on the forward strand.
ATATTTTGGAATTTAGTAAAAATAAGTTTGAAAGCAGGAGAATTTGATGAATTATATATAGAAGGTTTAGAAAGTAAGTGCATCATGACACAATTCGATTTAATTTACAAAATAACAAACCGAACTTGAAAGAGAAGGTGAAGTTTAGAACCCAGTGCGGGACCGACTTCATGACGCACAATGCCCAAGTGGGACTAGTCCACCAACACACCTATTGGGGTCCTACCCCACAGAAAGATTAAAAGTCCTAATGAACTCCTGAACCTCTCTATTCAGAGGTGATTGAAGAGACGGTCATGAAGTCCAAACAAGTTGACCGTACTTACCTAAGAAAGAAATGGGTGAAGCATGTCAATAGAAGAAGGGTAATTTAGTCCATAAAGGACATAAACACATTACTGATGTATGAAAACAATATTCTTTGATTTAAACGGAGAGAAAAACATTCTCCAGTGGAGTTGTCAGAAGTTGTTCGGCACTATTTTGGGTAAGGCGTTACCAGTTGGAAGCAGTCGGTCGCCGGAACAGGAATCCCGTCTCGTGGCTCCTTATGCGTTAATTAAAAAAAAATTACATAGTTAGGGAGGGAAAGTGGATCCCCATCTAAAAACAAAAAAAAATACAACAAACCCCTAGGGGTTCCACTCTCCACAATACAACGCAACGCAAAAAAACAAACCAAAGGTACATGTAGTCATCCAAAATGTGTACCAAAAGAAAAATTATACCCAAAAAATTACACGTACATAAAGTCCCAAAATAACAGTGTACATAAAATCCCATAGTAACAGTGATGTCGAGGAGTAGGGTCGAAATGACAGCTTGTAGATCCAGTGAAAACCGTAACAATAAAAGCCAAAACTTGCAAGTAGTAAGGAAATCTGCAAAACTTTTGCATAAATTGTTCTGTGTCAATAGAAAACCATCCTTGCCACTCCAAGCAGTTCCCAGATGTCCGAAAATGAAAGGCAGTAGCTCCATACATCTCATGGTATAGTTAACAACTCCAATAAACATAAATGAGATCCCAGACATCCAAAAAGAGGAGTCCAAGCAAGATAAAACATGAAAACCAGCCTCACAGTCCAAATTCGAAGACAAAATGGGGTGAAAAAGGCTACCAAGGTCAAAGACAAAACGGGGTGAAAAAGGCTACCAAAATGCAACTCAGAATAAACCATGAAGGATTGAACAATTAAATAGTAAAAAGAACCAATAAAAAATGGAGCAGAAATTAACAGAGAGAAACATAAAATCCCTCTATCTTCTGATATAAGGCACAGAAAGTAAATCCCCTTTTAAAAGATTTTAAAGTTAAGGAGGGGGCACCACACCCACAATAATTTGTTTGAGACCTTGTTTGGCCAACCAATCAGTAGCAGTGTTACATTCCCTATAGATGAAATTAAATTGCATAACAAATTATGCATTTTAATGAACCCCTGAATCATGTTAAACAGGCAAATGACATTCCAATTCCAGGAAGGGAAGGTGCTCTTATTTAGAATATTAAACATAGCCTTAGAATTTGTCTCGATAATTAAAGCATGGCAATGTATGGTCACAGCAATGTGTAAAGCATTCCATAAAGAATAAAACTCAGCAACCGGTGAAACAAAGTAACATAGGCATCTCTTAGAAGAATTACGGAAAATTCCACCAGTCCCAGCAACATATAAAGTCCAGCTCCCATCCACATTAAGTTTAATCCAACCAATTGAGGGGGGTTGCCACCGTATCAGAAGGGCCTTTCTACCCCTCTGAGGTGAATTAGAGCTTAATGCAATGAAGCGAGAAGCTCTAAGAAAATAAGCAATTATATATGAAGTGGTAAGAGCAGCTGTAGGCGGGAGAGCCTCAAAGTTATGAGTGTTCCTAGCAGACCAAATGAACCAAAGAATAACAAAAAGAAAAGGTTCCAAAGTTTCTTTATAAAAAGGTGCAGCCTTCCAAACTTTCCTTCCAGCCTTCCAAACTTTGATATAATTCCTCCATTCATGATGATCATAAGAATTTGAAGTCCAATTAATACCAAAATACAACCCAACCTAGCACCAAACTTCCCAAGCAAATTGGCAATCATAGAAAATATGAGCGGCAATATCCTCATCGCATTTACAAAGACAGCATCTCAAAGGCATACGCAAACCTTTTAACTTAACTATATCATCAAAAGGCAAGAGCAATGAGTAATATCTCCAGAGAAAGAATGATATAGACGGAGATAAGAAAGCATTCCAAAGATTAAAAATCCACCATTGCAGAGTAAAAATATGAAGCTTCTGATATAAGAATTTAGTGATGGACACATTTGAAGTAAATTTCCATAAAGGTTTATCCAATTTAGTAGCATCTATAGGAATTCTTCGATTCTGATCAGAATTATTGCCAATCAAATTTCTAAGCTTATTAACATCCCAAGCCCCATCTTTTTAACAGTCAGAAACCAGTAACATGTTATCCTGCAAATTATGCGGGAAGGTAGAGAGATCTACCATGCCCCATTGATCAAACCAGAAGGATAAGTTACCAATTCCAACATCCCAAAATATGAAATTATGAGCAATAGATCTAACATTTAGCAATGATTTCCAAACTTTATTATCCCCAACCTTCCAAACAATGTTAGCAGGGCGTGAATGGGTACAATATTTTTGGTGAAGAAAACGATCCTAGAGAGAAGTGCCCGAATAAAATTTGAACCAAAGTTTACACATGTTGATTTCCGTAATATGATTATGGTTCCTAAAACCCTGACCATTAGCAGTGTTGGGTTTGCAAACTTTATCCCACGTAGTCCAAATCTTACGTTGAGTGCTACCAGAGAAAAGGAATTTATTAAAAGTCCTCTCCAAAGAAATTTGAGTACTTTTTTTCAGATGCATAACTTGAAGAGCATAAAGAGGGATGGTGTAAAGGACACTCTTAAGCAAAGTGAGTCTACCCCCATTAGAAAGGAAAGTATTTATCCAGTGATTAATCCTCACCTTAATTTTATCAACAACATCATCCATCTGAGTTTGTCTCTTTGTACCCCGCAAAAGATTGACTCCCAAATATTTTAGAGGAAGGTAGGCCACTTGACATCCAGTGAAGGTAGCAGCCCAGGAGGTGTGAGTGGTGCTAACATACTTGCTAAAATATAGCTGACTTTTAGCCTTATTAAAGATTAATCCAAAAGTATTTTGAAAGATATTTAAGGTTCGCATCAAAATTTTAAAAGCAGTCTTGCTGGCGTTGGAAAAGAAGATAGTGTCATCAGCATAAGCGAGGTGGCTAACCATAAGCTTAGATTTATGCATAAATTGAGTGTGAGGGTGTAACAGTTGCATTTGATTCATAAGGTGAGAGAAATAATCAAAAGTAAGGATGAAAATCGTAGGTGAGAGAGGATCACCTTGTTTAATACCCCTAAAGGAGGGGAAAAAACCAAAGGATTTCCCATTAACCAGAACACTATAATGACTTATTTCAAGCTATCTTTTGATGATAGAACAAAAGTTCATAGAGAAACCATGGGCCTAAAGAATACTCAAAATAAATTCCCAGTTAATGGTATCAAAAGATTTCATGATATCAAGCTTAATCACCACATTCCCACCTCTACACTTTTTTTCAAGATCCTCGATAATTTCTTGAGCAAGGAGGATATTATCCGATATTTCCCTACCTTGAATGAAAGCAGACAGGTGCGGGGAGATAATTTTGGACAAATGAGGTTGAAGTCGAGCAACAATAATCTTACTAATCACCTTGAAGAGGACAGAAGTTAGAGAGATGGGGCGGAAGTTATCCCAATTGATTTTATCATTGCCTTAGGGATAAGCACAATTAAAGAGGAAGTGAAATATTATCCTAGATTTTCCCTTAAAAAGTAGCATTGAATGGCATTCATCACCCCTTTCTCAATGATATCCCAACATTTAATATAAAAAGCGGATGTGAAACCATATGCTCAGGAGCCTTATTAGGATTAATACTCTTAAGCACAAGCACAAAAAGTAAGCACAAAAAGGACTTCATCTTCAGTAGGAACATCAGACAAAGATAGAGAAGAGACATAATCTCTTTCCTCATTGAAGATATCCCCATCAATAGGCAAAATTGAAGCCTGAAACTGGAATAAGTTTGTGAAATGTTGGACCGCACTGTTACCAATACCATCGGGGTCAGTAAATATATCACCATCAGATGATTTAATCTTCAGGATATTATTCAAATTATGTCTATGTTTAATAAAGGGATGAATAAAGGAAGTATTTCTGCCCCCGTAAGCAAAAACAGTGTCATTAGCTTTTTGTTTAAGGAGACCTTCCTCTAAATCAATAGCTTCAGGAAGGGAAGCATGCGCCTGAGCCACATTGCTAGCCCATTAAGGAGTGCAACAATCTTCAGCGGCATAACCAAAACTATTTGACTATTGTGGCGGTGAATTTTATCTTGTTTAATTTTTAAATATTAGTTTTGGTTATGCAGCTATCCTAATTATTTTGGTTTTGACATGCAGGGTGGCATCGTTGTTTAACATGCAATGTTTACAAGCAAGAAACGAGAGGTGCAAATAAAAAAAAAGTAAATTACGATGCAATAACTTAAAGCTTACCTGTCAATTTTTTTCGTTCCTTCCACTTGAAAGGCTAGCTTTGGCAATGTGTATATAATTTTGCATGGAATTCAAATTGCAGGAGTAGATGAAGGTGTAGCTACCAAACCCCAAGTTATGACTTTATTGAGTCTCGGAAGATCTTTGTGGATGATTTTAGAACAAAATATAGAAAGTTCAATTTGCCCTTCAAAATATTCAAGATATTTCAAAGTTCTCAGAGCATGACTCTGAACCACTTTAAAGATTTCTTGAAACATTTCTAGTTCATTTAGAACTTATCACATCGTTCTATTAATCATCCAAGGTTAAACTAAGGTTATCCCATTGCTCAAGGAACTTGATGTTCTACTTATCCTAAGGCTAGGACAGTCCATTAATCAATTGATATTTCATTTAAGAGTTATATGGGTGCCTCTAAGGCAGGCTTGAATAATAAAAGATTGTGGTGCCCACAATTAAAGTCAGGCTTTTAGTATTTAAATATGTTAATCACTAATCATATTATCTTCTAAATCCAATAAATTGAATGTAGACATTGAACCTATGTCACTACCAAGCATTTAATAATCATAATGAAAGAAATTGATGGCGGATAAAACTTTGGTTTAAGTGACATATGTTCTTATTGAAAGATCACATCATCACAAATTTTAGGCCTAAGATAAGTAAACAATCATCTTCCTAACTTAAGCCCATCACTTAAGAATAATTTGATCTCAATTGACTTCCAAGTCATGATGATTAGGGAAGTTAGCATTTTTTGTTCATATTATAGAAAAGGTGGCAACTGAGTTTCTACCTTCTAATCCCATTGTATTTCAGTCATCCAAACATGTTCATTAGGTTCAAAATTTCCCATTTTTCCTTTGTTAACCCTAAATTTTGACTAAGGAACCAAAATACAAAGTTACCCCTTTGCCTTTTGGGCTCTTCACCTCATAACTCATTAATCAAAATTCAAATGACTTTGAGAATTTAGAGTGTCCTATCCATGGGTTAATTAAAACATCAGAGTAGAAAATGTGAATTTTCAAAATGTAATTTAATTTTATTTAAATAAATATTTAAATTTAGAAAGTTGTATTTTCAAAGTTGATTTTACTTAACTATACAAAATAAAGTTTTTATTCATGAGAAAATTGCTAGAGATCCCCTTAGGCAAGAGAAATACTTAGACAAAATTTCATTATTTTTTTTGAATTTAAGTTTTATTATTATTATTTAATTATTAACAAATTTCAATGATTTAATTAAATGGAAAATAATGTCTTAATAAGAAATATTTATTTTTATATTCTTATTAAACTTCTCTGAATTTACAAGACTCAGCGGGGAGATAATTTTGGACAA
>NW_018165061.1:75799-84776 GCF_001263595.1 Phalaenopsis equestris
CATATCTTTCAAAGTTTAGATGAAAGAGTGCTACACCTCAAGTTATGTATCTATCTCAAAAGATAAGCACAAAACTTAAGGGTGAGGCTTGATCAAACAAACTAAGAAATATATAACATTCATTTGGTCTGCAAAACCATTTTTATTTTTAAGTAGATACGTTCTCTTATTTAATATGAAAAACTAAATAGGGTTTATATTAAGCTAGGTTTAGAAAAGTTTCCTATAAATGCAAGCCCTTTTAGTTATTTACATCTTAGATAACCAAAGTCAGCTAAAAAAACTCTTGATAAAAAGCAAATAATATTGTCTTCAGAATTTCAAAGGATAGGAGTTTTTAAATAGATCGAACGAAGTGGTGTGAAATGAGAATGGCTCGAATTTGGAACATTTAATTATGGAATCCAAAGGAAGAAGAACTAGGGGATGTCATGGATTCTGAGGAGAACCTTGGTGACTTCCCAAGCTACCTACAGTTTGCCTTCAATTTAGAGATGAAATATTTAAATGTTTCATCTTGCCAGTTTTATTTAATTAGGGCTTACATCCGTGTGAAACGATCACGTAAATAACCTAGAAGATGTGAGGATTTAAGTCGTGACAAAAAACAACCTTAGAATCCTAAAGCGAGTTATAGCTTATATTGTATAGCATGTCATACAAAGGCCTAAAGAAAAGTTGAGATTTATGTCGCACTAGGCGGACAACCACGAAATCCTATGGCTTGTTGTTTAATTCTAAGGATTAGTTTAGCCGATGTAAACATGTTTTGCTGTTGAAGATGGTCGTGTTGCCCATAATGCTAGCTCCAAGTTCATCTTCATGGCAAGTTTAAGTTTTCTAAAGTGTCAAGTCCTGATGTCAAATCAAATGTCTCCAAATGTTATGGTTACTTAAATGTTATAGGAAATGTTGAAGTTGAATAGAGCGACACAGGTTAGGATCCTATGATTCCCTCATTCCAGCACCACTATTTTCTTTCAGATTCACTAAATGAATTTACTAAACCCAACTTAATGACTTCCATGCTTTCATTTAGATCGCGGAAAATCTCGTTAGCAACCGTAGGTTACCTCCTCCAAGGGATTCCCGATCATCTGATAGAAAGGACTTAATTTAATTGTAATTTTGTTTTGTTTTTTCGGTAATTAAATTTTGTGTTGTCTTATATTTTGACTGTTATGGCGGTGAATTTTATCTTGTTTAATTTTTAAATATTAGTTTTGGTTATGCAGCTATCCTAATTATTTTGGTTTTGACATGCAGGGTGGCATCGTTGTTTAACATGCAATGTTTACAAGCAAGAAACGAGAGGTGCAAATAAAAAAAAAGTAAATTACGATGCAATAACTTAAAGCTTACCTGTCAATTTTTTTCGTTCCTTCCACTTGAAAGGCTAGCTTTGGCAATGTGTATATAATTTTGCATGGAATTCAAATTGCAGGAGTAGATGAAGGTGTAGCTACCAAACCCCAAGTTATGACTTTATTGAGTCTCGGAAGATCTTTGTGGATGATTTTAGAACAAAATATAGAAAGTTCAATTTGCCCTTCAAAATATTCAAGATATTTCAAAGTTCTCAGAGCATGACTCTGAACCACTTTAAAGATTTCTTGAAACATTTCTAGTTCATTTAGAACTTATCACATCGTTCTATTAATCATCCAAGGTTAAACTAAGGTTATCCCATTGCTCAAGGAACTTGATGTTCTACTTATCCTAAGGCTAGGACAGTCCATTAATCAATTGATATTTCATTTAAGAGTTATATGGGTGCCTCTAAGGCAGGCTTGAATAATAAAAGATTGTGGTGCCCACAATTAAAGTCAGGCTTTTAGTATTTAAATATGTTAATCACTAATCATATTATCTTCTAAATCCAATAAATTGAATGTAGACATTGAACCTATGTCACTACCAAGCATTTAATAATCATAATGAAAGAAATTGATGGCGGATAAAACTTTGGTTTAAGTGACATATGTTCTTATTGAAAGATCACATCATCACAAATTTTAGGCCTAAGATAAGTAAACAATCATCTTCCTAACTTAAGCCCATCACTTAAGAATAATTTGATCTCAATTGACTTCCAAGTCATGATGATTAGGGAAGTTAGCATTTTTTGTTCATATTATAGAAAAGGTGGCAACTGAGTTTCTACCTTCTAATCCCATTGTATTTCAGTCATCCAAACATGTTCATTAGGTTCAAAATTTCCCATTTTTCCTTTGTTAACCCTAAATTTTGACTAAGGAACCAAAATACAAAGTTACCCCTTTGCCTTTTGGGCTCTTCACCTCATAACTCATTAATCAAAATTCAAATGACTTTGAGAATTTAGAGTGTCCTATCCATGGGTTAATTAAAACATCAGAGTAGAAAATGTGAATTTTCAAAATGTAATTTAATTTTATTTAAATAAATATTTAAATTTAGAAAGTTGTATTTTCAAAGTTGATTTTACTTAACTATACAAAATAAAGTTTTTATTCATGAGAAAATTGCTAGAGATCCCCTTAGGCAAGAGAAATACTTAGACAAAATTTCATTATTTTTTTTGAATTTAAGTTTTATTATTATTATTTAATTATTAACAAATTTCAATGATTTAATTAAATGGAAAATAATGTCTTAATAAGAAATATTTATTTTTATATTCTTATTAAACTTCTCTGAATTTACAAGACTCAGAGAATCAAATTTTGTATTTTTATGATTTTTTAATTTCTTTATTATAATTATTTTAATGAGAAGAATAAGGAAAAAATATCTTTGTAAGGTTTTAAAATTTATTTTTAACTTGGAAAAGTTAGAAAAAATATTTTAATAAGTCCAAAGTCATCAAGAGACCAATAGGCACATTTTAAAATATTTTTGTATTTTTTTTTATTTTTTAATTATTTTCAATTATTTTAAATTCAAAATAAGGCTCAAAAATCAATTATTTTCTCAAAAATAACTTTTATTTTTTGTAAGTGCCCCTGATCATAAGGAACTCAAAAAACCACTCTTCATAATTTCTTTAAGTGTATTTAATTTATTATAATTATTTTTGTACAAAAATACAAGGTTTCTTAGAAGATCAACTATAGTGCTCATACTTAATCAAATAATTTTTTAATTATTACAGTGAGTACACATGATTTTTATACACAGTATGAAATTGATTTGGTTAATTTTTTATTAGTATTTAATTTACATAAATTACTATAAGATATATACACTTAAGTAAATATAGAAATTTAAAAAATTTTACAAGCCATCATGACATTTTTTCTAAGCTCCACAGACCTTAGGAAACCTACTAAAATTGTTCCCATAATTTGCCAAGTGATCTTTTAATTTATATAACTAAAATAAACCAAAATAGTCATCTTAGTTTGAAAATTAGGGTTAGAAGCATAGAGAAGTCTTCTGACCTTGGAAAAATTAGAGGACATAGCCTCAAGCATGAGGAACAAACCCTCAAAATTTCAAGCCATGATGAGCAATGTTTGATCATAATGAATTAAAATACTCCAGAGAGTATTTAATTCATTGAAAGTCAGGTAGTAAGAAACTAATTTTTTTATTTACTCCACATTATTCTCCCTTATTCACTGTGCAAGAGGATATTTTTCTTTTATTTTTATGCTCTTTCTAGATAAATATATGGATTTTTGAAGTTCAAGCATTTAATTAATTCCAAAAAATCCATATTTTTCTATTTAAACGTGCAGTGCCAACTCATCCTGCGGCGGCTCCAAACTCACACGTGATTCTTTACCATTTTATGCCATCATCGACCTCAGCTGTCATGAGGCCCGCCTTTTCTCTCCAAGGGTTCCTCCGGCTTGATCTCCTCTGTCCATCCAATACACGAGCGATAGGACGGCTACCCGTCATCGTCCCTAAATGACCTAACCCAAGAGCCGTTCACACTAAAACCTTAAGATCTTCCTCTTGACTCAACAAAGTCGCATGGGGTTTGTTCCTATACCGTCATCTACTTAAGATGAGTATATCTATACAATATATACAGTATGAAATATAGTAAACTCGTATGGAGAATCAAAATAGGCTCGGATTAGGGTTTAGGTTCAATACCTTTGTCTGAGAGGTGAGGCCTCAATCAGATGGTTGTGGTAGCTTCGATTGGGTCCAACGAACCTCCAAATGAATTCCTACATGCTAGTGAATTTTCTAGATATGATTTTGACTAAGCTCAATTTTAGGTGTTGGTTTAGTTTATGTTAGAGGTTGTTTGAGAGGGGGCTTTTATGGGAGATCAACTCCTCTTGCTCTGGTGATGGTGTGGGCATAGTTAATTGGAGTTTTGTGGATTGTGGAAGTGTGTGGAAATATGTCATGGTTTGAGCTAAATTTTTTAACTCAAAATTGAGCTCTTACAGTGGGAAGCAGAGGGGGAAGTGGTGAGATTTAGCTGAGGAGTCCTTGGAGAGTCTCTGGAAGCAAATGGGCATAATTTCCCTAAGGATTTTGCTAACCTCCCATTTGGTCATGGAGTGGTCAATTGAAAGCCATGGTTCCTTGGTGGAGCTCAGGGCTTAGCAGTGGGTTCTAAGGCTTGTTGAGGTGGAGTGAAGAAAAGCACAAGCATCCAATTGAAGTGAGCCAAGTAAGGGAGATCACCTTTTCTATTTTGGACATTTAGGCTCATTTGGAGTGACTGTTTCCAGTGGCTGAGGTGGTGGCTAGCCAAGGTTGAGTCACCTCTTAGCTCAGGGAGGTCAGGGAAGGGTTAATTATGATTTACTCCCAATGGCAAGTGATGATCGCAAAGTATTTTCAAAATAAGGCTAAATATGTCTAAGATCTCTTAAATTAAGGGACCATTGCTCCATAGCTCACCTAGGTGGTTTAAGTGGGTTTAAGTTGGTCAATAGGTTCCTAACGGTGGTTGTGGTGACATTAATTTTGTCACTTTGGTATGACAAAGTCAATTTCGGTGAAGGGGTTCAATTTGGATCAAATTTTCTTAAAGTTGGGTTTGGGTTCGACTAGCCATCACATTGAGCCAAATTAATTAATCAATTTTGTGAGGGTGATTTTCATGAGAGGTTTAGAGAACAATTGGAATGGTTTTTAATTAATTTGGTGGGTTAATTTGAGGGAATTTGGACATTTGATCATTTTGGCGATGTTGGGTTAGACTTGGGTTTAGGTTAGGTCGTAGTTAGGATAAGTCCAAATTAAGGGTTTAAAATGGTCTAGGGGATGTAATGAAGAGTTTTCAACATAAATTGGGTGCCACTTTTGGGGCTAGGACATTCAATTTGGTGGGATTTGGGCACATGGCTAAATTTGGGCAAATTTGGGGATTTTAGATTTGGGTTGGAATTGAGTAAAATTGAAGCTTGACCCAGCCTAATTTAGAGCTCAATTTGATTAGTAGTAATGTTAGGAAGAGTCTGGGATCCAGATTGGGGCAATTGAGTGGGCTATGGGGTTTAATTGGGTGAGATTGGATCATATGGTAAAAATTGGGGGTTTTGGTCTGGATCAAAATTGAACTCAAAGCATGGGTCAATTAAGCCTGAATTTGGTTTTAAATGATCATAGGCATGATGAATTTGAGTTTAGAATTGAAATTTGAGAAAATTGGGATGAAATTGATGGAAATTTGGGGTGAATTTTGAGAAATTGGGCCTTTAAGGGCAATTTGGCACTTTTGGTCAAAGTTGGTTAAATTGATAAAATTGGGTTTAATTAAAAGGTTCAAATTGATTTTGGAGACATTTGAAATGATTTTGATGGTTTTGGGAAAGTTTGGGCCATCAAGGGTATTTTTATAATTTTGGCCAATTTGGGGGTATTTTTGTAAATTTTGGTAATTTTGGGAAGTTTTGGGCAATTTGTATAGTTTTGAATGATTTGAGATAATTTTTTAACAAATTTGGGTAATTTAGGTAAAATTGGGAACTTTCGTCAAATTTGAGATTTTGGGGGTGTTTTGATAAATTGGGTAGATTTGGAGCAAAAGGCTAAGTTTTGTATTTTGGTGAAAGTAAGGTGCCAACCATTCTATTTGAGACATGGACCAATGGAATCCTCTACTTTTGGTCCTTCATGTACTTTTCTAAGTTAGACTTTAGCCCAGGCTAGTGGGTCTAGGGGACCATCTACATGAGTCTCCCAAAGGGTTAAAAGGTCAAAGCCAACAAGTTTGGATTTAGATTTGTGAGTGGGATGTGAGTGAAAGTGAGTATAAGTGGGAGAACTACCTTTAGAACAGCACCTAGGACCAACCCTAAGGCCAAGCAGGCCAAGCAATCTTATGGGGATGCCCCTTGAGCTCCCTCATATTGACCCCACCTACTTAGTGCTAGAGGTTAGGACCAACATATGGAACTTCAAGTTGAGCAAAGGAAGATTTAGAATTTATAATGGTGAGGGTTCCTTTTCTAGTTCTCTAATAATAGTCAACAGAAAAGTATTATAGCTAGATCTTAGGCTACTAAAGAGAAAACTAGACCTCAACCAAAAGTGAGGTCAACATTCACTCATAATACAAACTAAAACTTTAAATAAAATAAAGGTAGCCGGCAGCTCCGATGGTGGTTACTTGGATGGATGATGGTTTTTGGATGTGGATTGGCCCCCTCTTTTGATGAACGAAGTCTTACTTAATAAAAATTTAAGGTGTACCTTGGTGTCTCTTCAAAATGTGCCTTCATTCAACGAATCTTCTAGAAGTTTTCTCTTTTCAAAAGCCAATTGAATGAATTTTGGTGTACATGGCCTATTTCCAACATTTTTACCAAGGGTTACTTCAAACCCCTCTTTAAAAATTCATCTAAATTTAATGAATCATCAGATAACTACTTTTGGCGCTTAAACATTGGTTACCTCGTGCTTAGGCATGGCTCTCTTTGAATAACTGATCCCGAGAATATAGTTGGGTTAAAATTATATAGTTGACTCCGCTATGCAACAGTGCCAAAAGCTTGATTCAATATTTTATGAATAAGAAATTTAAGAAATTATTTTTGGGAGCAAGTATACTTATCATTATCAAGTAATTAAGGACTTTCTATTTAAATCCTAAATATTGATCCCACGGGGAAGGTTTAAATTTGAAATGATAAATTTACAAGGAAATTCACAGAAAGTCAAAATAAAATTACTGTCAGTAATTTTGAACGTTGAGATATTATCAGAACTAAATTATTTAACTAATAACAAAACTAAAATACATAGTTTAAACATTAACTACTAAACTATTAAACTATGTTTATGTGATGAAGATTTCATATGTGAAAAATCATCTTTCCAACTACAATGAGGTTTTGGTAAAAGGAGATGAGATAAATGGTTCTAATATGTATTGTGTCAAATAGGAGCAGTTTTAATTATCTACCCTGATACAGTGTTACAGAAAATCATTGGCTAATCCCAGGTATAGTCCCTAAATCCATGGCTAGGCTAGGACGATACTGGCTCCCACTCCAGAGAACCTACTTCCCTTCACCTGAAGGCTAACTCTCACTTTAGTTTTTAATCACTAATACCAAATTGGGGATTTTAGTCTGTCACTCTAAAGATTCTTTAATTCTACACAAAACAAAGTATATTTCCCTATTTATTTGCACTTAAATCCATGAACAAAATTCTCCTTCATGGAATCAAATGTGATTCTCACTCTATTGTAGAACTCATACTTCATTTCCCAGATCATATGTTTCACAACATATTTTAACAATTCAATTGGCCAGATCGAAAAGTAAATTAAGTTCGGAGTTGAAAAAGCATCACAATTTATTTTATATTTTAATATTGGCACATCCATATTATCTCTTCATTTCACCATATCTCACAGTAGAGAGAAAGATTAAGTAAACTACTCAAACTTCATGAGAAAGATACAACAAAACACAAATTTCATATATAAAAGAAATTTCATACAACACTAATAAATAAACAACACTTATCTATCTCTTTGTCAAAGAAAATCCCTTGTAGCCTCTAAAATCCCTTGTAGCCTCTTAAATCCCTTGTAGCCTCTTGTAGGAAATGTAGGAAGAAGAAATCTCTCACTTTTCTCCTTCTCCAACACTCTTAGAGAAGAATTCACACTTAATCTCACCAAATAAATCTAAATTATAAGAACGATGGAATCTAAATGGTTATAGAACAAAAAATGGAAAAATGCATGATGTGTAGAAGGTTGAGTTGGGACGATGAGATGTCAACATGAGTGACTTTTCTTCAAAAATGCCATTTTGACTCTAAATTCCATCCTTATTGCTTCCTTTTTGCTTCAAGTCCTAAAAATCAACAACCTGCAAGAAAACATAAAAATACCATCCATTAAAGTGCAATATCACCAAAAATGAGCATAAAATATGGGTCTAAAAATACATATTTTTTTGGTGTATCAAAATATCCTAAACTTACATGTTACTTGTCCTCAAGTAACTCCTCTACTATATTAAAATATGACTTATGGTAAATAATTTAACTTCTAGATTTTCATATCTTAGTCCACTAAATAAAATAGCATAACTTAAGAAAAATTTAAAACAACTCCAGTTAATATTAAAGGTGTAAGAATATCCAGCAATCAAGTCCAAGATTTCTTATTCTCTATTCTTTTCAAGAAAAATTGCAAATTGTCATATTAAAGCCACTTAAAATATTCATATGAAAAAGAACTTCATAAAACTTTAGTGGTAAATGTGCTAATACTCAAATAAAAGTTTAGAAAATGTAGTCAAATCTTCTTCCTTAAGTTGTTTCAAGTGAAGCCAATTTTTAATTAGGCATCTCCTCAAACTCCTCAAAACATCTTTTAACTTCTCCCCCCATCTTTTCTTTTCTTTTTCTTTTCTTTTCTTTTTTTTTTTTTTCTTTTTTTTTCCTTTCCCTTTTTTTTATGTGTGATGATTACTATATCTGGATAGTCTTTAATGATTTTGAACTTCACTATCCTCTTCTTAAAGTAAAAAACTAAACTTTTCACATTTCTTCACTT
>NW_018165061.1:84788-89901 GCF_001263595.1 Phalaenopsis equestris
TCACATTTCTTCACTTAACAAATTTATTTTCATAAAGTTTAATCATAAAGTTTAATTCCTTTCTTCTTACATGAACCTTTAAGATTTTTAATATTTCAAAAATACAAATATCTTTACTTAAAATAGAAAAACATAGTTATTTTCTCTTACACCAAACATCTTAATCTCTAAAATTAACCTTTATTATTGAAAAATTTTTTACTTCATTTTACAATATATTTAGAAATATAATTATAGTTATCTAAAGTTAACCCCTAATACCAAAGGTCATGTTAAATTTAAAATTTTTGAAAATATAGCTAAGTGAGGACAAATAAAATTAAGTTTCTTTCTTTTTTCTAAAAAAATTTCTTTCCCCCCGAAACTTAATTTTTTAAAAGATGTAGCATTAAGAATTGAAAAATAAAGGGTGAAACAAAACATTAAATACATAAAGAAAAGACATACCTATTGAAAGTTCTTATTAGGAAACTTAATTTTGAAATACTACAAGTGCTAATATAAGAAGCTACAAGACTTAAAATATTAATATGCACATAATACATATAAAATCTGCTGAGAAAGACTTAATTACAATACATTTAATAGAGTACTAAATTAACAACAGAACTAAACTGAATTTCAATTAACAAATAGTTTTACAAACCACAATTCACAACTCAACATAACAACAAAACAAAGTCTCACAATCTAACAAACAGTCTTAACAATCTAACAAAAACAAACAACATAATAAAAAAGTACAATCAAACATACACTAAAAAAAAGATCACCAATCATCATCATCTTCTTCTTCTTCTCCTACCAAATTCAAATTCTGCCGCTGATATGGAGTAAGAACAAGGTGAGTAGGAAACAAAACTAAATGATCACCTTCATGTATCACACCAACGCATCATCATAGGCAACATCATATTCAAACTTTTTCCGTATCAAATCATCAGTGTGAGCATTTCTGTCATTCATGTTTTGCATTCTATGATCCATTTTTAAGATATCTCTTTGCTAGATCATCATCTGGTCTAAAAGTTCTCGATTATTAGGGTCACTAAAAGTAGGGGTCCTCGAAGTAGAAGGAATATCTCTGGTCTTACTTCCAGATCTACAATCAACATGAGAGTCATATGTCTTTATGTTGGCAGACCCATAGGTTTTAGAAGCTCAATACTCGCTTCCTCAGGTCTAAAATCAACTCCTGCTTGTTCGCATAGTGTAAAAATAAGTGCAAGGTGTGCCAAACCACCAGTGGTCTCCTCTACAGAAATAGATCAAGCTTTCATATAAATAAAAAAGCCTACATTTATCTCCATAACATGTTGAATACAAAAGTTCAGGATGACTCTATCCTTGGTCACCTCATTATGATGATTTGTCAGAATGATTTCTCCAGAAATAAACTAGTGACAGGCCTTAGATACTACATTAAGCATAGAAAGAGGAAAGTTACCTTAACATCATTTTTTTATTTTCCAGGCCCCTCTTCCATTAGTAAGAAAAGAAATAACCTCATCTAATGTCTCATTCGTAGCAGAAAATGATTTATATCTGCAACTGTAAACATCTTCCAACTGATAAAACTCATTAATTTTTTTTAAGAAAACTCAACCATTTTTCCACAAAAAAAACAACATCATCAGAAGCCACCATAATGTTGGCATAGAATTCCATCACTACACTAATAATCACATCAGCTGTAAAACAACATAAATTTTCCCAGTGCCGAGCATTGATTAATCGCTCGACTTCTCCTCCCGAATTTTTAAAACCACAATCCGGAATTACACCACACGAATTTTTAAAACCACAATCCGGAATTACTTTTTTATGCTCAAGTAAACTATTGAATCGAGCACTAGCCCTGAAGCTAAGAAATCTTTGTTCATCATAGTCTACTTTTCTTTTTCTTTTGATTGTTCTTAGTGCCATGGAAAATCTAAGACAATTCAATAAAAATCTGAATAAATTCAAAAAGTTCTGAAAATCATAAGGTAAAACACTTTAAACTTAAATCTACTAAGTAAGAGTTTCTCACCAAAGGATTTTTTCAAAAACTCTTAAAAAATTCCGAAATTTTTGAATCTCGGCAATGTGAGATAAATTCTTGGAGAAAATTAAAAATTTTCTAATTCAAACTGTAGCTCTTACCTAGAGAAGATGAAATCCAAAGTTCCTTTACCTTAAAATCACCTCAAATCCAAGTAAATGCAAGTCCTAGGTGCAAAAACCGATAGTTGAAAGTGACTCAAGGGTAAAAATGGCAGTTTACAATGAAAATGGTGAATTTTAAAGGGTTAAAGGCTGTCCCCGGGTAGAGGGCGCTGTCGGCGCCCATGCTAGCGCCGTCGGCTCCATTTTTTTATTTTTTCAATTTTCAATTTCTTTCAATTTTCTCAAAAGTCTTTTTTAGCATTTTTTTAAACATAATTTTTATCTAACAATAATTCACAAACAAACATTCACAAACAAACATTATAATTCACAAACAAACATTATCACAAATAACACCAAACAAACTTTTATATATGAAAATACACTTTTACAAATAGATTTTTCTAATCATAATTTCACACATATTAAGCAAACTAATATATAAATCAGTGTAAAAATTAAGCCACAACACTAAACACTGATAGAAAACTATACACATAATCAAAGTTCAGAATTCTAAAGTAAGCAAACTAAATCAAATCCACACAATCACATTAAGTAAGTAAGTATTTTAAACTAGTAGTGAGTCCAAATTCTTCAATTATTCTCCTTCATCTTCAATGCTTTCTCCTCCTCTAATATTTCTCACAGACTGGTAATGAACGTACAGATTTTAGAAGGGTCGGTACGGGAATTGATCAGTCAAATTCTCTTTGATCCGTCCTTTTTCTTTAAACATCTGCACTAATGTTGCTTCAAATGTTCCATTATGACTAAAATTCTCTTTCTTCCTCCAATCTAGGTGATCAAAAAGGTACTTAAGATCTCTTTTTGAATTCTTATTACTCTAAAGTTCTCTTTCAATTTTCTTCAATTTCTCTTCAATTTCTTTTCTCAATTTCTTTTCCACAGTAAGTGAACTTCCAACTGTTGGTGGCATCAATGGAGTTGAAGCATGTGATGAATGATCTAAGATAGTATCTGATGCTTTATTCCCATTCCCAACATACATAATTATCATCAATATCATCAATAGGAATCATGGGCTCCCAACGTAATAAAACTTTTTCCTAACTTTCATATGGAACTTGAGATTGACTGCAAGTAGAAAAAATGTGGAAGGATGCCAAAATCCATAAATTGGCCCATTCATAACATACCCATAACAAATTTAAAAATTATAGATTTACATCAATGGGTTTTTCCATTTGAATACAATAGTTCAAAATTGCACTTTCTTTGGTGACACTACTAATCTTCATGGTAGAGAGTAATTTTGTAGAAATGAAGAAATGTCACTGCTTCGACATTGGATTAAGTGATGAAGAAGAGAAACTAACATATCCCTCATCTTGCACTTCCTAAATATCACTTTCATGCATCAGAAAATTATAGACATCTTACATCAAATCTCTGGTAAGGATAAAATTTATATAATGACAGATTGAAACGCTTTCTATCATATACAATTCATTGATTCGCGCAGGAGTAAATGGTACAGCCTTACCTTGTACGAAGGCAACTCCTTAGATAATTACATGTAAGCTGGCATCGAATTCCTTCACTACTGGTACAACAACTGCAGCGGTAGTGTAACACAAAACTTCTCATCGTCTTTGTATAATGATTTTATTAATTGAAGAACTTGGATTAATCAAGCCATGATTGACAAAGTCTCATTCCTTGATAAGCCTCTTCTTTCTTTGTAATAACTTTATCATAACTTTATCGTATAATCTTTGCACGTTAAAACTAATAAACTTTCTTATATTGAAAACTCCATACCTTGAAGTATTTCTGGAATTTGAAGCCATGGAATTTGAAAATAGGAAGTTTCTGATCATACAAGGTAGTTTTTAGGACTTTAAAAACCCTCCCAATGGTTATTAAAGAGCGAAATTCCGTCAAAGTCCGCCCAAGTTTGTCCTAAATTGTCAAACTGCTATCAGCGTCGTCGGCACTTTGGTCTGTCTATGGGCGCTGACGTTAGCGGTAGAGGCCAAAATTACGTCTTTTCATTTTTTCCGTTCAATTCGATTCCAAATTTTCCCTAATATCAATATTTATCTTAATTTATAATATATAAAATTGTGTAGGATTATTATCTACTAATCTATAAAAATTTTTAGAACAAAATAGTAATACAAAGATATATATATTTATATATGGGTTGCCTCCCACAAAGCGCTTGGTTTAACGTCGTCAGCCCGACGAACCATTTATTTAGTTGGTTTGACTTAACTTTAAAACTTCTTTAAATTATGGTATGTGCCTTTAATAATAATGTTTCAATTGATACCCATTAACTATAAATATCTTTCCTGTGTCAGGATCTTTAATAACAACAATTCCATAATGATAGACTTTAAACACTTTAAATGGTCCTAACCATCTGCATTTTAGTTTTCCTAGAATAATCTCAATCTTGTATTATATAATAAAACTTCTTGTCGAGGCTTCTTGTCGATCCAGGTTCAAACTTATTTTTAATAATCTTTTGATCATGCCATATTTTCATTTTCTCTTTTATAGATTTTGCATTATCATATGCTTCATTTCTATTCACCTCAAGTTCATTGAGTTGGAATAATCTTTTCTCACCAGCATCCTTTAAATTAAAATTAAAATCCTTAATAGGCCAAAATGCTTTATGCTCCAATTCTACTAGTAAATGACATGTTTTTCCAAAAAAAGTTTATATGGGGACATTCCTATAGGAGTCTTATAAGCAGTTATGAATGCTCATAATGCAGTATCTAATCTAGCAGACCAATCCAATTTTTAAGGAGTTACAGTTTTTCCTAATATTCATTTAATTTCATGATTTGATATCTCTGCTAGATCGCTAGTTTGAGGATGATAAGTAGTAGCGAATCTATGCATAATATCATATTTCTTAATTAACTTTTTTAATTCTTTTATTCCTAAAATGAGATCCACCATCTGTAATAATTACTCTCGGCAT
>NW_018165061.1:90225-103836 GCF_001263595.1 Phalaenopsis equestris
AATGTCCGCCAAATTCAGAATAATGACATCTTTCAATTATCTGTTGAGTTTTCTCATCAGGCACACACCTTCTAATAATTAGATCTTTACATTGTTTATATAAATATGGGTCATCCCAAAAATAGAATTTTGAATCATATATGAATTTCTATAATTGTGGATTTTTGATATCAGGTGGTAAAATAATACTTTCAATATAATTTACTATATCGACATACCTTTGTACATTCATTTCATCAATACTATATAATTTTTCATCAGAGAAATTTTCTAAAATTTCATTTGTAAAATTATTAATATTTCTCTTTCTAGTCTAGACAAATGATCAGCTATTAGACTACCATTTCCCTTTCTATCAACTACGGTAAAATAAAACTCTTGCAATAGAAGTATCCATCTAAAGTATCCATCTAATCCATCTAATTAATTTTGGTTTATCATCCTTCTTTTGCATCAAGTATTTAATAGTAGAATGATCTGTATGCACTATAAATTTAGTTCCAATTAAGTAAGGTCTAAATTTAAGTTTATCAAAGGCATCAACAATAGTGAGTAACTCTCTTTCAGAAATAGTGTAGTTAATTTGAGCATCATTAAGAGTTTTACTAGCATAATATATTACTTTAAAAACTTTATACTGTCTTTGTCCTAACACAACTCCAATAACATAATCACTAACATCGCACATTATTTCAAATGGTTTCTCTCAATCAAGTGGAACTATTATAGGTGTAGTGATTAATTTTTCTTTCAATAATTCAAATGCTTTTATGCATTCCTCATTAAAATCAAATTTTGTATCTTTTTCTAATAGTTGGCATAATGGCTTAGTTATTTTCAAAAAAAATTTTATGTAACGCCTATAGAAACCAGCATGTCCTAGAAAGCTTCTTACCCCTTTAACATTAGTACGAGGTGGTAATTTTTTAATAACTTGAATTTTTGCAGGATCTACTTCCATGCTAGTTTCAGAAATTTTATGCTCAAGTACAATTCCTTCTGTAACCTTAATTGACATTTTTCCCAATTTAGTATTAGGTTGATTTTTTTACTTACTTCCAAAACTTTTTCTAAAGTATTTAAACATAATTCAAATGAATTTAAAAATACCAAAAAATCATCAATAAACACTTCCATTCCTTGTTAAATAAAATTGCTAAAAATTGACATCATACATCTTTGAAATGTTGCAGGTGCATTGTATTGTCCAAAAGGCATTCTACGAAGAGCAAATGTTCCATATGGGCTTGTAAATGTTGTCTTCTCTTGATCCTCTGGAGTAGTTGGAATTTGATGATAACCGGTATATCCATCTAATAAGCAATAATATTTGTTCCCTTCCAATCTATCCAACATTTGGTCTAGAAACTAGAAAGGGTAAAAGTCTAGAAAGGGTAAAAGAAAGTGATCTTTTCTAGTGACCATGTTTAATTTTCTATAGTCAATACAAATTTGCCAACCAGTAACTTGTCTTATTGGCATTATTTTATTTTTTTCATTTTCTTCAATGGTCACTCCTCCTTTCTTCGGAACACAGTGAATTGGACTTACCCAAGCACTGTCTGAAATATGATATATAATTTCAGCATCTAGCCATTTTAAAATTTCTTTTTTAACAACTTCTTTCATTATTGGGTTTAAACTCCTCTGAGGGTCAGCTTTAGGTTTGTATTGTTCATCTAATATAATTCTATGCATACAAATCGAAGGACTAATTCCTTTAATATTTGTTGAAGTCCATCCAAAAGCCTTTTTATATCTTTTCAAAATCTCTATTAATTTTTGTGCTTGAATTTCAATTAATTCAGAAGATACAATAACAGGCAATGTAGATGAATCTCCTAAAAACACATTTTAAATGGGCAGCTAATATTTTCAAGTTCAGGTGGTTTAATACTTGAAGGAATAAGATTTTTATTATTGTTTTCCAACAAGTCTAAATTTTCAAATTTGCCTTGAATATAATCCAAATCTTCTTCTTTTATTTCATCCTTATTTTAAAAAAATTCTTCTTGCTTTAATTTATCTTCAAACTCATTCTTAAATTGCTCATTACTCAGATAATCAGTTACATCCATCCTAAAACATTCATTATTTTTTTATGTTGTTGGATATTTCGTAGCTTTTGTAATATTAAATGTTACTTCTTGATCATCAACTCTCATTATTAATTCTTCTTTTTGCACATCTATCACAGCTCTCCCTGTTGCAAGAAATGGTCTCCCCAAAATAATTGGAATTTCTTTATCTGCCTCCATATCCAATATTATAAAGTCTACAAGGAAAATAATTTTATCCACTTTTACTACTACATCCTCTATAACGCCTTTTGGATAAGTTATTGATCGATCAACTAACTGAAGAGTTACATTAGTAGTGGAAATCTCTCCCAATTCTAAACTTTTAAAGATCAATAAAGGCATAAGATTGATACTCACTCTTAAATAATAAAAAGCTTTTCAAAAAACCTTTTCACCGATAACACAAGGTATAGTAAAACTACTAGGATCTTTTAATTTTTCAGGAAGCTTTTTCTAGATAGTAGCATTACACTCTTCATTGAGTGTAACGGTCTCATGATCTGTAAACTTCTTTTTCTTGTTTAGTATATCATTCATAAATTTTACATAACTTGACATTTGTTCCAAAGCTTCGACAAAAGGAATGTTTATCGTTAACTTCTTAAGTATTTCCAAAAATTTTGTAAATTGTTTATCTTTATTCTTCTGCTTCAGTCTTTGAGGAAATGGAGGTAATGATTTTTCTAAAGGACCTTGTGTTTGTTCATTTTCATTTTGGTCACTTTCCATTTCTTCCTCCATTTCTTCCTTCTCTTCATCAACTTCAGTTTCACTTTAGATC
Organism: Phalaenopsis equestris; assembly: GCF_001263595.1. NCBI lineage: Eukaryota > Viridiplantae > Streptophyta > Magnoliopsida > Asparagales > Orchidaceae > Phalaenopsis > Phalaenopsis equestris. The sequence continues at coordinate 93,088 of NW_018165061.1, forward strand.
TTATTTTCAACTTCTTTTCCACTTCGTAATTGAATAGCTTTAATTTGCTTCTTATTTTGATCATTTGGGTTAACTTCCACCGTACTCTGAAGAATTCCAGAAGGTCTGTTACTAAGTGCAGTAGCAATATGTCCTAATTGATTTTCAATATTTCTGATAGCAGCCTTTTATAATAGCAACCCCTTCATTTTGTATTTGATTTCCCATGTTTAACATTACTTCTTCCATCGTCAACTTCTTATTCTTAACTTGTGGGTTAGGATTATAGTTAAATCCAATATGGTAATAAGGTCGATAACGGGATTTTCTTGGTTGTTCAAATTTCCAGAGGGATTCACTGAATTGTTATAATTATTCCAACAAAAATTAGAGTGATTTTTCCATTCAGGATTATAAAAGTTAGAATAAGGATTGTTATTTTGATTATTTATAGCATTTAAAGTTTCATATGATGATTGAGTATCAATGATTTGTCCTAGTGAATTTTCCTCTAATACTAGAGGTATTTGAGAATAGTTCACTCTTATTTGATCAATCTTTTTCAAAATAGTAGCAATTTGAGATGCTAAAATAGAAATTGCATCAGAATCATGAATACTAGCTACTCTCTTAGGATTTACCCTTTTATAGGGTCATTTAAAATTGTTAGTAGTCATTTCTTCAATTAAAGAATATGCTTCATCAAAAGGTTTTGACATTGGTGATCCACCCGCAGCAGCATCTATAATAGATTTAAGTAATTCTACTAATCCATTATAAACTTTTTGAATTATTAACCAATGTGGTAGAGTATGGTGTGGATATTTTCTAAGAAGATCTTTAAATCATTCCCAAGCTTCATATATCAATTCCCCTTTAAACTGACAAAAAGATGTAATATTATTTCTAAGCTTAGAAGTTTTCGATAGTCGAAAATATTTACCAAAAAAATTTTGTGATAGTTCTCCCCAAGTTTTGATAGATCTAGGTGCTAATGAATTGAACCAAGCCTTCGCTTTATCCCTTAATGACAAAGGAAAAAGTCTAAGTCTAACAGCATCATTAGACACTCTGTCATATTTAAAAGTAGCACAAATTTCAAGAAAACTAGCAAGATGTAAGTTTTGATCTTTAGTAGGTGTTTCTCCAAACTGATTATTTTATAGCATTTGGAGAATAGCAGGTTTAAGCTCAAATGAATTAGCAGCAACATCAAGATTTTGGATAGTCAAGTGAAGTTCATCTGCTGTCAGATTAACATAATCTTCTAAAATTCTTTATTGATTTTGTTTATTTGATTATTTAAGCTTTTCATCATTTTGTTTGAGTTTTTAATTTCTTGTTTTCAATTTTTTCTAAAAGTATGATCTAATTCTAAATCGTAAGGTACTAAACCTTTAGATCCAATATTTTGCATAAGCAAATATAATAAGCAAAGAAATATTTCTAAAAAATACTCTTAAATAAAAATATATTTCCTTATTGGATTTTTTATTTTTTTTAATTTTCTTAATTTTTATATAATTATCTCTAAATTTCCTAATTTACCAAATCTATTTAATTTACTCTTACCTTCCCCTCAACGGCGCTAAAAACTTGATCTCGAGAATATAGTTGTGTAAAAATTATATAGTTGACTCCGCTATGCAGCGGTGCCAAAAGCTTGATGCAATATTTTATGAATAAGAAATTTAAGCATTTAATTTTGGGATTCTATGCAAGTATATGTATCATTATAAAGTAATAAAATAATTTCAATTTAAACCCTAAATATTGATCCAACGGGGAAGGTTTAAATTTGAAATGATAAATTTACTAGGAAATTCACAGAAAGTCAAAATAAAATTACTATCACTAATTTTGAATGTTGAGATATTATTAGAACTAAATTATTTAACTAATAAAAAAACTAAAATACAAAGTTTAAATAGTAACTACTAAACTATTAAACTATGTTTATGTGATGAAGATTTCTTATGTGAAAAAGCATCTTTCTTAATGAAGTTTTGGAAAAAGGAGATGAGATAAATGGTTATAATATGTATTGTGCCAAATAGGATAAGTTTTAATTCTCTAACGTGATACAGTGTTATGGAAAATCATTGGCTAATACAAGGTTTAAACCCTAAATACGTGGCTAGGCTAGGAGGATGTTAGCTCCCACTCCAGAGCACCCACTTACGTTCACCTGAAGGCTAACCCTCACTTTAGTTTTTAAACACTGAGACTGAATTGAGGATTTTAGTCTGTCACCCTAAAGATTTTCAAATTCTATACAAAACAAAGTATATTTCCCTATTTATTTTCACTTAACTCCATGAAAAAAATTCTCCTTCATGGAATCAAATGTGATTCTCACTCTATTGTATAACTCATACTTCATTTTCTAGATCATATGTTTCACAAAATATTTTAACAATTCAATAGGCCAGAACGAAAAGTAAATTAAGTTTGGAATTGAAAATGCATCATAATTTATTTTATATTTCAATATTGACACATCAATTTTGTCTCTTCATTTCACCATATCTCATAGTAGAAAGAAAGATCAAGTAAACTACTCAGACTTCGTGAGAAAAATACAACAAAACAGAATTTCATAAATAAACAAAAGTTCATACAACACTAATAAACAAACAACACTTATATGTCTCTTTGTCAAAGAAAATCCCTTGTAACCTCTTCAAGGAAATGTAGGAAGAAGAAATCTCTCACTTTTCTCCTTCTCCAACACTCTTAGAGAAGAATTCACACTTAATCTCACCACAAATATTTAAATTATAAGAACAATGGACTCTAAATGGTTGTGGAATGAAAAATGGAAAAATGTGTGATGCATAGAAGGTTGAATTGGGACGATGAGATGTCAGGAAGAGTCACTTTTTTGATCAATTTGGCCATAAATAAAGCCTAGAGTCAGTTCTCCAATAGGTGCCTCCAAAAAATCTTCAAAAAGCATCCAAATTTGTTGAATCTTCAAGAAATAGGGGTTGAACCGACAATGTGTTCCACAATTTAAACACTGCTCTCTGTCAAACGGCGTCATCAGTGCTGCTTCTGACGTCACCAGCATTAAGAAAAATCTACCTTCTGTTATGTTGATCTGCCCCATCAATGCTGCTCTTGACGCTGTTGGCAAGCGCTACTCTTGGCGCTGTCAGCGCTGAGCATTTCTTCAAAAATGACATTTTGACTCTAAATTCCATCATTTTTTCTTCCTTTTCATGTCCTAAAAATCAACAACCTACAAGAAAACATAAAAATACCTTCCATTAAAGTGCAATATCACCAAAAATGAATATAAAAAATGGGTCTAAAAATGCATATATTTTTTGTGTATCAATAACTGGCGAGTAAGCGCCAATCCTGGGTGCTTAGACACCTCAGTTCATTTTTGCTCCAAATTGAACTCTTTTTCACTCCTTTTAGCATTTTTCATCCATTTGATTGTACCTGAAATAAAAACACACCAATACCTTTCATTAAAGTGCAATATCTCAAAAATAGATGCGTATAAAAATTCTATATATTTTGTGTGTATCAGGTATGTAATTAATTAAGAAGTGGGAGTATAATTGCCTATCTATAGTTATGTCTTATGCCAAAAAATAATCCACGCCTGTTCAGATTGAAATTTAGTAGGATCGATCCATACTATTATTTCGCATGTAAGGTAGATTTATTAGGGCTTCATGCTTTTAAAATTTATGTTATATGTGTTTCAAACTTATGACATTTAAATTTTATTTAATATATGTGTTACGTAGGGTATGTCTGTGAATTTAGCGTGAATAACAATAATCGCATGTAAGTTAATTTTTTATCAAATTTCTTTTGAACTGACCTTTGGTTACATCAAAATTGGATTGTTTAACATAGTTTTGATCTTAGGTTTGTTGAAGATCCTTAATCAAAGTAACATTGATATTTCTTTTCTATCTTGTTTTAAATATTTTTTTGCAATTATAGCTACTCCAACCCTTTCATGGATATATTTGTTTCAATTTTAATTCCAAACTAAGCCAATCATAGAACTAAGCATTCTCGTCACTACATCTTCTTATAGAATTAATTACACACCTCAAAATATTTTCTGGAAAGAACATATTTCATAGATATAAAAGTATTCATTATTTTCTCCATTTTGAAGTCTAATTCCATTGTCAAAAGAGAATTTTACTTCAAAATCTAATTTTCATTTCCCAAATGGAAATTCACTTCAAAATCTAATCCCTGCTACCATAATTTCTATTTTAGTAATGAAAATTAAATCTCAAAATGGATTTCCATTTTTGGAATGGAAATTGGATTTTGAAGTGAATTTCCATTTTGGAAATGGAATTTACATTTCATATTGGAGGATGCAATGAAGACTCTGACATATAAGAAATATATTTTTTCTAAGTATATATTTTAAGGTGTGTAATTAATCACGTTTGGGATTTGTGGAGAAAAAATGTTTAGATTTATGATTGACTACCCACTTGAAAAATAAAATGTGATAGAACTAAGCTCGGGAAAGATTTTGTGTAGATATGGTAAAAGATAAGATTAGATTCAAAAATTCAAAAGAAAATTGGATCGAGAATCGATCATCAACTTCCCTAATAGACTTAGTAGGTTTTTAATGCTCTAATTTTGAGCTTAATTATGGTCGGCTCGAAAGAAATCTGATGCAAAAACTCTTGCTCAAAATAAGGGTCATTTATTTAGATTCGCTTTTTATCTAAAACAAAATTAAAATCAATCTGTCTTCAAGTGAGTGTCTTTATTCAAGCTATCTAAAATGTTAACTCTTTCTACAATGTGTTGATTTTTGTCAGGCTTGATCATCTATTATTACAACTTTGTTAGTATATCTACTGGAATAACTAAATAAAATATATTCAGTTGAATGTAATTTTTAATGTATTTACTATTCTCTATTTTGAAGTTGCGTATGAATTTTCAAACATCCAGATCATTGAAGATTTATCCAAATAGAAAAGAGATCACGAAGGAGTTCTTAAACGGTGTCAAGGCAGTTGTGGCAGGTACATCTCAACTTCCAATTTACCTATCGAAGGGTAGTTTATGGTGTCCATATTTGAAACATAGAAATTGGGCACACCTAATGCGTGATGAAATGAGAAATGATTTATAGTGGTAGATATTTTAGCCTCATTGTTGGATTTAGACTTCATATGGGGAGGTTAATCCTACAACATTCAGCTCCGCTCCTTAGATGAGCTATGAGCCTCCTCCTTGATTTGACTCACAAAGATTTAAAGAAATGTTCTTTAATAGAATAAGACATTATTATGTGAGCCAAGTGTAATAGGAAGAGGCATCAAATCCATATGCTCAGGCATCTTATGTAAATGGGTACAGGTTTCAAAAGAGATTCTAGTCCAAAGAGAAAAAGTCTTGTAATTATGGCATCTATGTTAAAGAAAATAATAAATGAAATGACGAGATTGACTATCATTGAATAATAGAAGAAGTTATTGAACTATCTTATGCTGGCTCTACTAGAGGAAGTATATTCTTATTCAATGGTTCTTTGTTTGATCCCGTTCCTAATCATTGAACAAAGGTAAACCAACTATTTAGTATCACTTAAGTAAAAGTGTATAGAATATATGCTAAATTTGATGCTTTCAGTATAGCCCAACAAGAGAGTCAGATTTACTATCTTTGATATCAAAATAGAGCAAGCGATAATGTTTATTGGGTGGTTTTCTTTGAGTTAACCAAGAGCTACAATTAATATTGAAAAATTATTGAACCCGCTCATCAAGAAACTGAAATGGAAGGTCTATGTAACTAACTCAATGCAAATAATGAATAGTTCAATCTAGATGTTTCTAGTGATAAATACAAAGAAATTTATCTCAGTGATGAGTACAACTCTAGCGATGTGTTTGATGAAGAAATCATGACTACATCCTTTGATCACTCTTTAGACGATGAGTAGTTTACTTTAAATATATAAAGCAATAGTCTCTTAAGTTTTTATATTGTAATTTATAGTTTTTATTCGCTTGTTTAATATTCATCTATTTCTTTTTTCAACTGCACAGTTTTGTGTTTCAATTTATTTTGTACTTTTTTGTTTTTAGTTTTAGTAGTTATACTTTCAACTTTATAGTTTTTTTCACTTCATATTGTTGTGTTTTATGCTTATTGCATACTATTTTGTTTTTAGTTTATTACATAGTATTTTGTTATGTTCACTAATTAATTAAATATATTCTCTTAGTTGTTAATGTCGATTGGAGCAGGGTCGGTCTACCTCCTCACTCAGAGGGAGCGTGGAGCACACCGCTTTTTGATGAAGAAGAAAATCAGGACAAGACACCTAACTTTGATAGTCACACCCACCCTTGCCCCCACACCCACCCCCGCCCTTACCTCCCCTTACCTCGACCATCACCCCCACCCCTACCTCCACCCCTAACCACACCCCCACTCTTACTATTGCCCCATCCCCCATTCTCACCCACACTATTACACAACACCCACACTAATCCCTAACCCATCCCTACCCCAACCCCAATCTCCACCCTGACAGTGGTGGTGTTGAGTGCAGCAAGGGTCCATGCTACCTCAATTGGGCAGGAGTCAATGGGCAGTAGCTACCACGTTGTGCCTATCGGTAATACATCAGTTTTTAACATATTGACAGCAATATTTTTATTTTTTCAATTTATTAGAAAACTATTTTTTTTTAAATTTCTACTAATCAACCCAGAATATTCATGCCATTTAGTATATCATTTGGAGCAAGTACGACTCGGCATGCTTGTCATGAAAGGAGATCCCAATTGTTATTTGAGATCTTTAGTTTGAAGAGTTTGCAGTATGTATCATTTACAAATATCATAAGTTGTTTTAATTTTTTCTATCAAACTAACATAATCCCTATAATTTTGTAGAAATAGTTCCCCTGATGTCGTGTTCACAAGGCACATATCTGGTGACTGGTGCAACTTTGAGGACAATGATAGTGATGACCTTTGAAGCATCATAACCATTATTCAGAAAATGTAACAACATCTTTTTTGGTTTAGAGAGGATGTTCTTGAAACGCTGCTTAGGACCTGGAACTTCCTAGAGTACCAGAAGAAGGGGGAGTAGGCAAAGCCAAATAAGCGATCAACCTGAAGACTTGATGCACTTTAAGCACACTAGTGAGGTGCTCCCACATATAGAATATAAGAGAAGGCTGGTAAGATTTCATTCATTTCTTAAATATTTCTATAAATCAACAATATATTCTAATTATTTCATTGTATGGATAGAATGTAACAATGTGATGGGAGCCCTTCACTACCGATGTACATGAGCATACCAACCAGAGGCAGTCTAACCAGTCTTGCATTGATGGCAGTCCTTTTTGACCCAGGTAATTTACAAGCTAAACTAGTTTGATGTTAATATATAATAGCCCTAACTTTATGTAACTATTTTTTAGTAGGGAGATTCTAGCAGCAGAAGAAGAGCTGATCCCATACATTGGGAGGTATTACGATTTGTGATCATGATCATTCCGAGTATGACCTGTAGAGGGAGTACACTGAAGGAAAGAAGTATGATGGAGTCAATGGGCTTGGGTCATAAGGTTTTGCTAATTAGCTATCAAGATAGAGGTCTGCTTCACTCAGATGAGGTCAGAGTTGGAGGAAAACATGGAGTCCAAGCCAAAGGATGAGTTAGATTTGTTTTGGTAAATGAGGCAGTGTGGCAAGGCAACATTAGAAGAAGAGGAAGAGCTAGAGAATGATGCGGCTGAGGATGAGAAGATATAGAAGAATGCTATTTTAGTCTGTTAAATTCTTGTAATTGTAAATTAAATGTTGTGATAATAGGTGCAGTAATGTAAATATAAAAGGGAGATTCTTTTTTTATTATGAATATTTCAATGACTTACGAGCAGTTTTGCAACTACTTTTAATGTAGTAGTAGCTAAATCCAAAGGCTAGCCGATAAACTTATTTACTCATGCTTAATCCACACCAAATCGACGACCTAACAATATCTAACAAAAAATAAATGTTTTCCTATAGTTTTTTCATCATATAATGATCCCAATAAAATATGTGTGTTCTTGGTGTATAATTACTTCAATTTTAATCCTAGAAAATGGTGCCAAAAACTTGACTCCCACTGCCCGTGTGTGCTTGCACCCTTAATTCTAGACTGAGTACTACTTAACAAATAATTCTCATTTGTCTCCACAATTCAATTTTGCACACTAGTGACACTACACACGTGCACGTATTGTTTCAACTAATATAGGTCTTTCCTTTCTCCTTTAGTCGACATATATCGATCCCATAAGAAAGGAAAAAGTCTTTTTATTGAGTTAGTAAAAGTCTACTTAAATTGTAGGTAAATTATCTAGGAATTAATATGCATATAAAGAGGTAACTAATGCCTATAAATTCTATTTCTAAACTTAAAGAAAATGATGCAAGTTTCTAAACTAGTTTTATGTATAAGATTTCAAATTGTATGAAAATCCTTCTCCTTGCGATGAGATTATAATAAGTGTAGGAATCAAATGTTTATAAATTTAAAATGTAATTATTTGACAAATAGGAGCAAACATATTCTTTACGCTCTTCTAAGTGCATAATGAATATTTAATAATGTAGAGTTAAGTTCCTAAATCAAACTGGGTAAGTTCTAGCTTATCAACCTAGAGTAACCACATAAGCCCTTAATTAGGGCTAACCTAGCCTTAAGTTCTAAACCCAAGATCAAATTAGTTAAGGTTCTAGCCTTTCATCCTAGAATCACCAAGTTACTCCCATCAAATCTTATCTCCCTAACTATTTACACTCACCCAAGATTACTTTTTCTTCATTCAAAAGGTTGGTGTGGTAATTACAAATTGAAGAAATGCATATCCCTCCCGATTCATTACATTTTCACAATATGTTTAACTTATGAATTGGCTGAATTGCAAAAGTAAATTAAGCATGAAGTAATATACCATCACAATATTGAAATAAATTAACTCTAAACAATTTTGATACTACACATTATTTTTCTCATCATATGGAGAAAGATAAAGAAAACTACTTAGATTTTATAGGAAAAATACAACACATGGATTGATATTAAAAATCAAGATTTCATAATAAACTTTAACAAAACTTAAACAAAAATATAAAACACTTATCTCAAACTCCTCCCCAAGCAAATCTCCTGAAGCTCCTTTGAAGAATTCTCAACTCTTCTTAGAATCTCAATCCAATTGATACCCTCAAACAAAAATACAAAACACTTATCTCAAACTCCTCCTCAAGCAAATCTCCCCAAGTTCCTTTATAGAATTCTCCTTATAATTTCAATCCAATAAACACCCCCTCACCTGAAGAGACACACTCTACACACCCTCCTTTCTCCAATTGAATAGTTACCCCCTTATAATAACCCTCAAAATCCTTAAGAGTTACTTCTAATGCTCCTTTGCTACATTTGACCCCGTTTTTCTCCTTTCGCTCCTTTTTTTCCAAAACTCTATCTCTTGTACTTGAAACCAAAAACACAAAAAATACCTTCCATTAAAATGTAGTATCATTAAAAATGAGCATAAAATATAATAAAAAAGGAAGCACATTTTCAGGCATGTCAGTTATCAACTTGTTACAATAATGACGCTTAACTGATGGTATTCCTATGTCAAAAAAGTGTTTTGACGTGAAAGTTGTTGTTATTTCTAACAAAATCATCATCAATTATATGAACAACTAAAACCAATGATTTGAAATGTCTCAAAAAAACTATTACATTAAATTGATCGTTATTTGTTGGTCATTGTACGTCATTAGAATGTTTGTCAGTTTAATATTATAGATAAACATTTTACCTACAAGCTTAAAATAAAGGAGAAATCATTGTAAATATTAAAATTGATGATTTCTCTCAAGATAAATGATGAAAGGTGGCCGTCAAAAATGGATTTATTCATATACTTATAGAATTAAAATAACCTTATCTTACCCCCATAAGGTAAGGGAAGAATCCTAGCACGAAGATCCATAAACATAACTTGTAAATGTCGTATGATGTCACTATCCAATCCTCCAACTACCCACTCAAGGGAATCCACTATTTCATTTACCATGCACTCTAAAGGCCTGGAAGACTATTTTTGGCCATCATTCATCCTTAGGGAAGTGTAAAAAATATTTGTTAATCGATTAACAAAGTTACAGATCAGCTGTTGAAGCACAATTATTGGGATTGAAGCAAGATCAACAGCAACATTGGTCGATCGAACATTCTCACTGGTCCAAACCACAACACCCAAGGCTACATCAAAGTATGATATAAAACAAGAACTAACTTAGACCAAAATTATCTAGAGTCAATCATACCTAACAACCAACCCTGTTCATTGGATATTATGGGTAAATCATTGATGGGAAAAAATTTTTTTTTTTACTTTAAGAAATGGTGGAACATCGGTGATTGCTGCTATACTGAGTTTTTCAAAGTATGTCAGCTACCTCTAGTTTGTTTGAATCAACTCAATGAATCTCTTTGTTAATTATTCGAACAATGCCCAAAAGAGAATTTGGTGCTTCCTGATAGCTTTTCTCCACTCTTGTAACTTTTTCTTGCCTATGAGCATTGGCACCTGCAGAAGAAGTAGCTTTGTCATTTAAGTCGACTACAAGCTCCTTGTGTTTCTTTTTCTTCACAAATATCATCTTTTTCTTCATCTTTTTTCTCACAAAATAAGGAAGAGGCTGCGCGCGTGCGCGGGTGGGGGGG
>NW_018165061.1:103878-105361 GCF_001263595.1 Phalaenopsis equestris
GTGGTGTGGGGGGGAGGGGTGTAGTTGAAACTATACATGGACTATTTAGAGAGCATCATCGTCAAATCTATCCTGAGGTTTTAGGTCAGACATGCATGGTGACATTTTGGATTCAATATTTGAATGATAAGGAAAAGCTTCACAAACTCTTTTTATAGAGATTTTAGGACACAAAGAATTGAGTAATCATTGTGGTTTTTTTAAATTTATTACTTTAATCATTTTGTTGACCTTATTGTAGTTATAAAGGAGTGATAAAATCATAAAACTAATATGTATGAAGGAAAATTGTTGGAACGAATCTTAAATGGGTCAATCATTTCAAGCTAGCAGCCTAATTCTAACAATTGTTGATATTTGATGGATATGTTGGTCGATTGAGCAGATGTGCTAAGTTAGCCATTTATTTCATAAAATTCCAATCAACAGATGGAATGTTAGTTTGAACTGCGTAATCCCTCTAAGATTCTTGTTGTGTTTTTTTTCTATGCAATTCTAAATCTTTTTACAACCTCAATTGATGGTGTATGCTTACATTAAGAGAGAATAGGCACAAAGACCCAAAAGACTAATTAATTTTATTTTATTTCTTATTATTGAAAACTGCAAAATACTATTTATTACAATTAGTTGAATGAAACATAATTAATTATGATTTAATGAAATGTTTAAGTTATAGTAACTTATGTAAATTACGGTATGCAACACTACTTTATATGGTTAATTATTTTAGAGAAAAAAAATTATAAACTCAAAATCATAAAGTGAAAATCTCAAACTTACACAAATTAAATTTAGATGCTCACAAAACCTTCATTGAGACTTGATTCATAACACATAAAACTAAAGAGTATTTATACAAGTCTAGAAGTAATCTACATCACACTATCGGCATAATTTTAGGGGGGTATTGTGGAAGTTGTCGGTCACTGGAATGGAAATCCTAACACCCGCTTTGGATGGTCATTTAATTTATATAAAAAAATATATGAAATCAAACCAATCCCATATCTTTCAAAATTTAGTTGAAAGAGCACTACACCTAAAGCTATGTACCTATTCCGAAAGATAAACACATGCCTTGATAGTGAGGCTCAATCAAATAAACTAAGAAATGCATATGAGAAATGCATGACATCCGTTTGGTCTATGAAACCATTTTATTATAAGCCGACAAGTTCCCCTATTTAATACGAAGAATTCAATACAGTGGTTTATATTAAGTTGAGTTCTTGAAATTTTCTTATAAAGGCAAGCCCTTATAGTTAATTACATCCTAAATAACCAAAGTCACTTAAGAAAACTCTCGATAAAAATCAAGGGATATTGCTTTCAAGAATTTCGAAAGATAGAACTTTCAAAGAGATCGGACAAAGAGGTGTGAAATGGGAATAACTCAAATTTGGAACATTTATTATGAAATACAAAAGAAGAAAAACTAGAGGATGTCGTGGATACTTGTCGGCACTATTTTTGGTGTGGG
>NW_018165061.1:105461-137662 GCF_001263595.1 Phalaenopsis equestris
GACTTCCCAAGCTATCCTACTATTTGGCTTCATTTTAGAGGAAAAATATTTAAATGTTTCATCTTGCTAATTTTTATTAATTAGGGCTTACATTTGTGTGAAACGATCACACAAATAGCCTGGAAGATGTGAGGGTTTAGGCCATGACGAACGACAACCTCGAAACCCTAAAACAGGTTACAGCTTATATTGTATAGTAGACCATACAACGGCCTAAACATAAGTTGAGGATTTATCTTACACTAAGCAGAAAGCCTTAAAGTCCTATGGCTCGATTGTTTAATTCTAAGGAATGGTTTAACTGGTGTAGACATGTTTTTCTGTTGAAGATGGTCATGTTGTCCACAATGTTAGCTCCAAGTTCCTTGTCGTAGCGAGATTGAGTTTTCTAAGGTGTCAAGTCATGATGTCAATCAAGTATTTCATATGGTTATGGTTATTTAAATATCATGGGGGATGTTAAAGTTGATTAGAATGACACTGGTTAGGACCCCACGGTTCCCTCGTTCCGGTATCACTATTTTCTTTTGAATTTACTTAGATTAAATGAGTTATGAAATCCATTTCAACTATGGAGATCTCGTTAGCAATCGTTGGTTACCTCCTCCGAGGGACTCCCGTAAATTCAAAAGCATGTTTTATGTTTAGTGAAATTTTAAAGGATTTATGGTTACCTTTGAAACAGTTTGTTATAGGTTTTGAAAATGTTGATTAATTTTTGAAAAAGTTGTTTTGGTTTTGCAAGAAAAGTAGAGTACACACCCAAGTAGTTGTGATATTGTAGTGAAAGTAAAATAACAGGAATTAAATAACACTGTAAAAGTGTAACTGTCATCTTCTCGGTATTCCCGCTGAAAGACTAGCTTTTGTAGAATGTATACAATTTTGAAAAAAATTAAAGAAATTGTAGGAGTAAATTAAGGTGTATCTAACAGACTCCAAACTAACTTATTGAGTCCTGAAAGATTTTAATAGATGATTTTACAACAAAACATAACAAGTTCAATTTGTCCTTTAAAATATCCAAGAGATTCTAAAGTGTTTGTGACATGACTCTGAACTTCTTTAAAGATCCCTTGAGACATTTGAGTTCATTTTGAACTTATCATATTGTTCTACTAATCATCCAAGTTCAAATTAAAATTACCCCATTACTTGGTACACTTTGACATTTTAATCATCCCCAGGACAGGGTAATCAATTAATTAGTTAATATTTCACTTAAGACTTATGTAGGTGAATGCCCCAAAGGCAAGTTTCAGCCATTAAAGACCTTTGTAACCATCACTGAAATTGGGCTTGTAGTGCTAATCATCAATCATATTAATTTGCTGAATCCCATCAAATGAATTAAATATCAAGCCTGGATCACTACCAAGCCCTTTAAATCTAATGGGAGAAAGATTGGCAAGTATTAAAATTTTAATTTAGGTGATATGGATTTGGATTAAAAGAAGTCAGATCATCATTAATTATGGAATTAATCATAATTGAAACATCATCTCCTTAGCTTATGCCCATCACTTGAAAAACATTTGATTTGATTAACTTCCAAATTTTAATAATTTAGAAAATTTATAATTTTATTTTTATCAAGGAAAGGTGGCAAGTTGGTTTCAACCTTTTATCCCATTATGTTTCAAACATCTAAAAGAATTCATTAAGATCAAAATTACCCATTTTTCCTTAATTAATCCTAAGTTTTGATTAAGGTACAAAAATCTAAAATTACAATTTTACCCTTGGGGCTCTTCACTTCATAACCCATTAAGCACCACTCAAATGACTTAAGAGATTTTAGAGAACATAGCCACTGTCATGAGAAACAAACCCTCAAAATTTGAAGCTATGGTGAGCAATGCTTAGCCATATTGAATTGAAATACTATAGAGAGTATTTAATTAATTAAAAATCAATGACTCAACAAATAATTATTATTTTTTGTCCACATTACTTTTCTCTGTTCAATAAGCAAGAGGGTATTTTTATTTGATTTTCCTGATTTTTCTACACATAGTTAGGATTTTTCAAAAATTTGGCCTTTAAATAAACCAAGAAAATCTAGATTTTTCTACTTAAACATGCGGCGCCAAGCAATCATAAGTAACTCTGAAGTCTCCACGCGGCACTACACTATTCAACGCCGCCAACCACGTAGTTGCCTCGTCAGCCCATCTTTTCATTCCACCCGCTCGTCGATCTCTATCACGATCATCCATTAAATAAACGCGTGATAAAACGTCATCCGTTCATCGTCCCCAAATGACCTAACCCGTAATCCATCCACACTAACACCTTAAGATCTCAAGGTGGACTCATATAAATCACTTCAAGGTTGTTCCTACATCTTCATCTACTCAAGACGAACATATCTATATGGTTTATACGGTATGAAATACAGTAAATATGTATGGAGAGTCAAAATAAGCTCGTATTAGGGTCAGAGCTTTATACCTTTGTCTGAGAAGGGAGGCCTCAATCAGATGATTGTAGCAGCTTTGATTGGATCCAACAAACCTCCAAGTTAAATTTCTAGGCCCTAATGAATTGCTTAGGTATGATTTTGGTCAAGGTCATTTTTAGGTGTTGATCTAGGTTAGGTTAGAGGCTATTTAGGATGGGGCTTTTGTGGGGAATCACCTCCTCTCACTCTAGTGAAGGTGTGGGCACAGTTAATTGAACCTTGGTCTACTGTGGAGGTGTGGGTAAATATGTCATGATTTGGGCTGAAATTTGAACTCAAAATTGAGCTCTCACAGTGGGAACCAAAGTGGGAAAATAATTGGATTGAGCTGAGGAGTTCTTAGAGAGTCTCTGGAAGTAATTGGATAGAGTTTCCCCAAGGAATTTGCTAGCTCTCTCCTATGATCATGGTGGGGTGGTTTAAATAGAAGAGGTTATGGTGGTTCTCAGGCCAAGCTAAGGTGGTCAGGGTGCTTTCTGAGTCGAGGGAAGAAAGGCCCTAACAACCAATTAAGCTTAGCCAGCTCAGGTGAGTTCATTTTGGGCTTTGGCCAAGCTTAAGCTCCTTTGGGGTGACTATTTTTGGTGCCTGAGGTGGTGGCTGGCTAGGGTCTAGTCACCTCTTAGCTCAGGGAGGTCAGGGGGTGGCTAATTATGATTAGCTCCCAAGGGTAAGCAATGATGGCAAAGATATTTCAAGTTTGTTTTATTAAAATATGGGGTAAAATCCCTTAAAATAAGGGACCATTGGTCCATAGCTCATATAAGGTGGGTTAGGTGAGTCTAGTTTGGTCACTAGTGTGCACTTGGTGGCCGAAGTGGTCCTTGGTTGGCCAATTTGGCATGGCTTAATCAATTTTGGTGCATGGGTTCAATTTGGGTCAAATTGGCTTGAATTTGGGTTTGGGTTGGGCTATCCATGACATTAGACTCAATTGTTTGATTAAGATGATATAGATGATTGTCACAAAGAGTATGGAAATGATTTGGAATGATTTTGAATTAATTTGGAGGGTCTATTTGAATGATTTTGGACATTTGGCTAATTTGGGGATGTTGGGTTAGACTTAGGTTTAGGTTAGGCTAAAGCTGGTCTAAGTCCAAATTGTGGGTTTAAAATGACCTAGAGGGATGTTATGAAGACTTTTCAACATTAATTGGGCAACAATTTTGGGATTTGTGCATTTAATTTGGTGACATTTGGAGACATGTCTAAATTAGGGCAAAATTGGGAGTTTTGGATTTAGGTGAAATTGAGCTCAAAGTATGGGTCAATTGGGTTGAGATTTGGTCTGAATTGAGTTTGGTCATGATAAATTTGAATTTAGAATTGAAAAAATTGGAACCAAATTGGTGGGCATTTGGGGTGAATCAGGGTAAGTGGGCTTTTAAGAACAATTTTGGGCTTTTGGTAAAAATGGTTTAAATTGGTCAAATTAGGTTCAATTAAAGGGTCCAAATTGATTTTAAGGACATTTGAAAATGATTTTGGGCCACCAAAGGCATTTTGGTAATTTTAGCAATTTTAGGGCTATTTTGGTAATTTTTGCAATTTTGGGAGGTTTTGGGTTATTTGGGTGATTTCAAATGGTTTGGGATGATTTTTAAACAAATTTGAATATTTTGGGTGAAATTGGGAATTTTGGTCCAATTTAGGGTTTTGGGGTGTTTTGGTAAATTGGGTGGATTTTGGGGAGAGGGGGGGGGGGCAAAAGGCTAAGTTAGATATTTTGCTGAAATTGAGGAGCCAACCACCCTATTTGAGTTATGGACAAATGAAATCCTATACTTTAGGTCCTCCATGTACTGGTCTTATCTAAACCCTAACCTAAGGCTAGTGGGTCTAGGGGACCATCTACATTAGTCTCCCAAAAGATCAAGGGATCAAAGTTAACAAATTTGGGTTTAGGGTTGTGAGTGGGGTGTAATGTGAAAATGAGTGATAGTGTACGCACTAGCTCAAGACCAACACCTAGAGTCAACCCTAAGGCCAAGAAACCCTATGTGAACTCTCTTTGAGCTCTCTTATAGTGGAATCACCTACTAAGTGCTAAAGGTTAGGACCAGTATATGGAACTTCAAGTTAAGAAAAGCGAAGTTTAGAATTTCTAATGGTGAGGGATGGAACTTCAAGTTAAGAAAAGAGGAGTTTAGAATTTCTAATGGTGAGGGTTCCATTGTAGTGCTCTAGTAATAGTAAACAAGAAAGTCCAATGATTAGACCCGAGGCTACTAAAGAGGAAAAACTAGGCCAAAAGTAAGGTCAACAAATGGACCCCCAATAAGTGGGGTGTCCCGGGCAAGCACAGCACGTGTATTGGCATTGATCAACGAGATCAACAAAAACAACACAGACTTCTAAGTCAACAAACTTATAACGAAGAGCAGAATTGAGTGACAGTCGTTTCCACTGAGGAATTAGCAAGAGCACACTTGATCTAAATTGAGGATTCAGAACTCTCATTGTGATTAGAAAGCAAGGGATTCCAAAAACAACCATGACGGTGATGATGAAGATTCAATTTCAATTTAATTGTTAAAGAACTTTGATTTTGATTGTAATAGTTTGGGAGGATGGGAATCAAAATTTAGGTGAGATGGAAATTGAAATTTACGTATCAACTCGAGAAAGAGAATCAAATGCCTTACTCCATTTAAGGTGGTCTTATACTGATCTCGAAATATGAGAATAGGATGCCTTACTCCATTTAAGGTGGTCTTAAGCTCATCTTGAGGAAATTAGGTAGAGAATTGGATGCCTTACTCCATTTAAGGTGGTCTTAAACTAATCTCAAAGGATGAGAATAGAATGTCTTACTCCATTTAGAGAATAGAATAAGGATGAGAATAGAATGTCTTACTCCATTTAAGGTGGTCTTAAACCTTCCTCTAAAGATTTTTGTCACATTGGGGAGGAAAGCACAAGGATTCACATCTAATTCAAGAGCTGATCAAAAAGATATCACTACATTGGGATGGAAAGCTCAATGACTCACATCCAATCCCAAGAGGTAGCAAGAAGATTAGATTGAGAAGGAATGCACAAGGACTCACATCCAACTCAAGAGCTGATCTGAAAATTATCACTACATTTAGAAGGAAAGCTCAAGGACACACATCCAACCAAGAGGAAGCAGGAAGACTAGATTGAGAAGGAAAGCAAAAGGACTCACATCCAACACAAGAGCTGATCGGAAACATATCACTACATTGGGAAGAAAAGCTCAAGGACTCATATAAAATCCCAAGTGGTAGCAGGAAGACCAGATTGAGAAGGAAAGCACAATGACTCACATGTAACTCATGAGCTGACCGGAAACATATCACTACATTGTATAAGAAAGCTCAAGAAATCACATCCAATCCCAAGAGGTAGCAGGAAGATCAAATTGAGAAGGAAGGAATAAGGACTCACATCCAACTTAAGAGCTAATCGGAGACATACCACTACATTAGAAATGAAAGCTCAAGGACTCACATTCAACCCAAGAAGTAGTAGGAAGACCAAATTGAGAAGGAAAGCATAAGGAATCACATCCAAATCAAGAGCTGATCAGAAATATATCACTACATTGGGAAGGAAGGCTCAAGAACTCACATTTAATCCATAGAGGTAGCAGGAAGACCAGATTGAGAAGGAAAGCACAAGGACTCACTTCCAACTCAAGAGCTGATTGGAAACATATCACTACATTAGGAAGTAAAGCTAAAGGACTCAGTTCCAATCCCAAGAGGTAGCGGGAAAATATATCGGTCACGCTAGGAAGGAAAGTTTTAGGACTCATATCCAACCTAAGTGGTGATGAGGAAAATATTTGCTACGTTGGGGAGGAAAGCATTGAGACTCACATCCAACCCAAGAGGTAACGGGAAGACCATATTGAGAAGGAAAACACAAGGACTCATATCCAACTTAAGAGCTGATTGGAAACACATCATTACATTGGGAAGGAAAGCTCAAGGACTCACATCAAACCCAAGAGGTAGTGATCCCAAATTTTTAGATGCAAGGATTTATGAAGTTGACACCACTACAACACCAAAAACTTGATCATTATATGAAAATTAAGTTGTGTAAAATATATATAATTATAGGCAATTTATAATGGGATTTTATGCAAGTATATGTATCGTTATCAAGTAATAATGGATTTTATATTTAAGCCCCAAATATCGATCCCACGAGGAAGGTGTAAATTTGAAATGATAAATTTTAATAGGAAATTTATAGAAAATCAAACAAAATTACTGTCACTAATTTCGAATGTTGAGATATTAACCAAACTAAATTATTTAACTAGTAGCAAAAATGGAAATGCAACTTTTAAATATTAAATACTAATCTAAGAACTATGTTTAGGTAATGAAGATTTCTTATGTGAAAAAGCATCCTTCCCACTACAATGACATTTTGGTGAAATGAGATGAGATAAATGTTTTTAATATGGATTGAGCCAAATAGGAGCAATTTTAATTCTCTACCCTGATACAATACATAGAAAATCATTGGTTAATCTTAGATTTAGTCACTAAATCTGTGGCTAAGCTAGGAGGATACCGGCTCCCACTCTAGAGCTCCCACTTCCCTTCACCTGAAGGCTAACTCTCGCTTTACTTTTTAAACACCAAGACCAAATTGGAGATTTTAGTCTGTCACCCTAAAGATTCTCCACTTTTACACCCAACAAATAATATGTCCTTATTTATTTTCACTTTATTTCATGAACAAATTTCTCATTCATGAAATCAAATGTGATCCTCACTTTGTTGTAGAACTCATACTCCATTTCTCGGATCATATGTTTCACAACATATTTTAACAAATAAATTGGCCAGACAGAAAAGTAAATTAAGTTTGGAGTTGAAAAACCATCACAATTCATTTTTTTATTTTTAATTATGACACATTCATTTTATCTCTTCAGTTCACCATATCTCAGAGTAGGGAAAAAGATAGAGGGAACTACTCAGACTTCAAGAGAAAGATACTACAAAACATAAATTTCATATACAAAATAATGTTCATACAACACTAAATAAACAAACAAACTTATCTGGAACTCTTTTTCAAAGCAAATCATTTGTAGCCTTTCCTTAGAAATGCAGGAAGAAGAACTCTCTCTCACTTTTCTCCTTCTCCAACACTCTTATGGAAAGATTCACACTAAATATCACCACAAAAACTCTAAACTATGAAAGCAAAAACACTAATTGACTCTAATATTGCAGTGGAATGGAAAGATGTGGAGCCAAAAATGAACGTAGAGGAGTGAAAAATGTAGAGGAGCCAATTTTCTAATGAAATTCGGCCCCAAATAGAGCCCAAGATCGGTTCTCCAAGAGGTGCCTCCAAAAACTCATCAAAAAATTGTCCAAATACATCGAACCTTCTAGAAACAAGGTCTGCACCGCCTTTGGTGTCGTCGGCGCTGATCTATCATCGTCGACTCTGAGTAAAAATCTCTAGCGTTAAATTGTTTTACGCCATCAGCGCTGAGCATTTCTTCAAAAACTTAATTTTGACTCTAAATTTCATCCTTTCTGCTTTCTTTTTTCTTTAAACCCTAAAAATCAAAAACCTGCAAGAAAACATCAAAATACCTTCCATTAAAGTGCAATATCATCAAAAATGAGTATAAAATATGGGTCTAAAAATGCATATATTTTCGATGTATCAAAATCCCTCAAACTTACATGTTACTTGTCCTCAAGTAACTTCTCTACTACATAAAAAATATGACTTATGGTAAGGAATTTAACTTTTAGACTTCCATATTTTACTTTTTGAAATATAATAGTTTTAACTTAAGAAAAATTCAAAACAACTCCAGTTAATACTAAAGGTGTAAGGATATTCAGTAATTAAGTCTAAGGTTTCTGATCCTCTATTGCTTCCAAGAAAAATGCAATTTATTATATTCAAGTCACTTAGAAAATTCATATGAAAAAGAACTTCATAAAACTTTATTAATAATTAAGTTAACATTCAAATAAAAAGTTTAGAAAATGTGTCAAAGTCTTTTTCCTTAAGTTGATTCAAGTGAAGTAAATTTTTAATTAGGCTTTTCCCCAAGCTTTTTATTTTTATTTTTCTTTTTTTTTCTTTTTCCTTTTTCTTTCCTTTTTCTTTTTTTTTTTTTTTTCTTTTCTTTTCTTTTTCTGATGATTACTATATCTGAATAGCCTTTAATGATTTTGAACTTCACTATCCTCTTCTTAAAGTTAAGAACTTTTTACATTTCTTCACTTAGCAAATTTATATTAACTTAAAGATTTGATAAAGTTTGATTCTTTTCTTTTTACATGAACCTCTTTAAGATTTTTAATACTTCAAAAATATAAATTTATAAAATATTGAATCCAACTTTTCTCTTTCATTTTGCTTGGATGATTTAACTTCATGTTCCATTTGTATTCTTATAGAGTTAGAGTCATCCATTTTAAACTTCTAATGTACTTTTGTATCATAGCTCTCTTGATAAAGAAAGATGCATGTATCGTCTTGCCTTACTTTAATGCTGAGATAGTAAGTCATAAGCCCAATGTCAGTCATTTCAAATTCCTTGGTCATTTCTTTCTTGAAATTTTCAAACACTTTTTTTATTACCTATGAAAATCAAGTCATCCACATATATGAACAAAATATAAATATAATTACCTTGAATTTTAATATAAAGTGCATGCTCATATGGTTATTTAATGAAATTTTTTTCATTGAAATACTTATCAATTTGAGTATTCCGTGCTCTTGGTGCTTGCTTTAAATCATATAAAGCATTCTTCAATTTTATGACTTTCTCTTCTTTCTCTTTTACTTCATATCCCAAAGGTTGTTCAATATGAACTTCTTCCTCAAGAAATCAATTTAATAAATTAAACTTTACATCAATTTGATGGATCACACATCCATGTTGGGCTTCCAAAGAAATTATTCGTCCAAGGATTTCAAGATGGTTGATAGGAGAAAATATCTTATCATAAGCCATGAATTTTTTCTTATTATATCCTTTAGCCACAAGTCTTTCTTTGTATCTTTCTATATCTTCTTTATCATTCTTTTTCATTTTATACACCCATTTAACTCCAATTACTTTATTTTCTTGTGGAAGTGTAGCAATCTCACACGTATCATTCTTCATTATTACTTTAATTTCTTCATCCATAGCATCCACCCATTTCTTGCTTTCAACTCCTTCTTGATATCCTAAAAGTCCACATTCACCAAACAAACTAAAAGGAGTAATGTCATCTAAATTATTAGTTACCTCAGAAATATATTGTAAACCTCAAGAAAATGTTGTCTTCTCATTTGAACTTTTATTTAAAGTTCTTGTCAGTGTCGATCCTTCCTATGTACTTGCTAAAATTAATAGAGTGATGGGCTTCTATGATTTCTCTCTTGCAGTCTCTTCAACTCTTAGTTGCTCATTTTCTTTTTGCTCTTCTTTAAAATAAGGAAGAAACGTACATTCGTCCTCTTATGTTATCCAATCCCAATTATCTGTCATCAAACTCCACATCAAGAATAAATTGAGTTTTGTCAATGATGGAATTATAAAGCTTGTAAGCCTTATAACTTGAGTCATATCAAATGATCATGTACCTTTCACCTTTTCATCATGTTTTGTTCTTTTTTCATCTGTAATATGAGCATATGTGATGCTTCCAAACACTATAAGATGAGAGATACCAAGTCTCCTTTCACTCTATGCTTCTTGGGGGGTTTTTCATGTACACCTCTTCTAGGAGAGCAATTTGTTTAGTAGATTGCTCAACCAACCACCTTAGCCCAAAATTTTTTGGGCATTCTTTTACGTTTGAGCTTGCTTCGATCCATGTTGAGCATTGTTCTATTTTTTTTCTCTGCAACTCCATGTTTTTGGAGGGATCTTAGCACTGTTAAAGGATGAAGAATTCCATGATCTTCACAATTCCTTTGAAATTCATTGGATTTGAATTCTCCACTACAACTAGATCTAATGGTCTTGATGTTAAAATCACTTTCCATTTGAATAAGAGCTATAATCCTTTAAATTTTTGAAACACCTCTAATTTCTCCTTAAAAAAAACCAATGTTTTTCTCCAAAAATCATCAATAAATAATATAAAATATTTATTTTCACCAAAGAACATTGGTTTAATAGGGTCGCAAACATCGGTGTGTATAAGCTTAGGTGGCTTGGTTGCTCTTGAAGTTGAATCCTTTGGAAAGCTTTTGCGAGATTACTTTCAACATAAACATCCCTCGCAAGGTTCATTCAATTGATTATGTAAGGTAAACCTCTCACCATCTCCTTCTTTGATAGAAGTTCGAGACTACCAAAATTGAGATATTCGTATCATAGATGTCATAGGCATGATGAATCACTATAGCAAACTTTTAAACATTTTCACTTATCACATTGAATGTCAAGAAGAAATAATATATTTTTTAACATAGGCACCTTAGCAATCAAATTCATTATATGATCATTTAAGAAATGAATATTTTCTATTAAGTTAAAATCATATCATTTCTCTAATAACTAACCCAAACTCAAAATATTATTTTTTATACTGGTCGCATAGCAAACATTTGAGACGAATTGATGGCATGCATTCTTCAAGTGTATTTGAATTTTACCATTAACATCTACCGATATTTTTTATTCATCTCCAAAGAGATTTCCCTTATTGCATCATCAAGCTTCACGAACATGCTTCTTTCTCCTCACGTATGATTGCTTGCACCAGTGTCAAGAGACCACTTATTTGTTTGGTCTTTATCTTTGTCCTTGCATGATAACAATAAAGTCCATTCTTCTTCACTCTTACCTTCTATAAGAATGGCTTTCTCCTTCACATTTTCCAGAGATCTACATTGGCAGCATAATGGCCAAATTTTAGACAATTATAGCATTTATGGTGATTTTCGGGCTTTGGTATGGTGCTGCACCACAGTTTTTTCCTATTTGGTAAAACTACTTTTTGTGTTCATTCTAAACAATCTGCTGCTATAAGCTATATTTTGCCACCATATCTTGCCACCTTTGGTTGCTACCAGAAGCTATGGTCTGACTTTTTCAAAAAAAAAATATTGTAATAGCCACTGCAGCGTTTTGAACAAGAACTACTTCTTTGGTAGTCTTATAGCTACTTCTTCAAACAACTATCACTATCCCAAATAGACCCTTAATTTATGATTTGTCATATCTTGGTCGTGAGTTTTCTCTTCCATGATCTCTTGATGTTTGATGATTTTCACTTCTACCACCATTATTGAAATTATTCAAATTGTAATATTTGCTTCTTTCTTTTTCTTGTCCATGACCACGTCCTCTTTCTTTTTGGCTTATATTATTGTTAAAGCATTCTTCTTTCAAATTGAGTTGAAGAAGTTGTGTCATTTCTTCTTATTATTTTTATTCCTCTCTTGGTCTTCTTCATAAGCTTGCGAAGGGCCTAATTATTGCTCCACGCTCATTATTTCTAAATCTTTTATTTTCTTAATAGTTGTAACAATTTACTCAAAATTTAAATTAATAGATCAAAAGAAGTCTTTCTATAATTTTCTTACTTCACTTACCTCTTCACCATATCTTTTTAATTGATTCACAATAATGAGTACTCTAGAGAAATAATCTAAAATTAATTTAGATTCCTCCATGAATAAGAGCTCAAACTCACCTCTAATAGTTTGAAGGTGGATCTTTTTAACCTTCTCCACTCCTTTGTTGCAAGTTTGAAGCATCTCCCATGCTTCTTTTGGTGTGGTTGAACTTGCGACGTTCCCAAACCAATCTTCATCTACTACATGATAGATGAAATAGAGAGCATTCTTGTCCCTCTTTCTTGAATCTTTCAAAGCTTCTCTTTGAGTTTCAGATAGAGCAATATCATCTTACTCTCTATAACCCTTCTCGATGATATCCCACACATTTTGTGCTCCTAGTAGAGCCTTCATCTTGATACTCCAATTATCATAATTGGACTTGGCAAGTATAGAAACTTGGAAGGAAACTATTCCTCCATTTGTCATCGCTCTGATAATCTTTTGTTGGGGAATAACTAAATTTTTTATATGCTCAAATTCTCGAAGTACATATTTCAAACTCACACAAACTCAATTTAGAAGCTCACAAAACTTTCCTTGAGACTTGATTCATAACCCATAAAAATATGGAGTATTTATACAAATTTAGAAGTAATCTACAACACACATTGTTCAACAACAAAAATAGTCTCAACCCTTCGTTCTTCACCTACCATAACTATCACACCTACCACACACACATGCGTCACATATCTCACCTAAAATTGACTTTTCACCATATCAATTTATCAACAAATTTAATTATTCAAAACAAAGTTATTTATAAAATAAAACTAGTTTATTTCTAGCACATACAAGATAAGGTTCACATGTTCAAGTTAAATATTTGATCTTCAAGATACGAGTTACAGCCCTCCTTGAAAGTTTATCTTCGTAATGGACATTTTCTTGTCTTTATCTACTATTATTCTCATTCCTACATGCCTGTGATCAAATTAATGAAGCACTTTAGTTAATAAAGTGCTTAAAATAACATTATATCTTGACTACTAGAACTTGAGAAAAGAATTCATGATTTTATTTCAATAGATAGCTAATAAATCTTGCTATTAGTTGGTAATTTAAAATAATTTTCAAGTTTATTCAATGTTGGGCAGCACGTGAATAAAGCATATTAAATATGTGAGAACTAATACGTAACGTAAGCTTAATTTGTTTAATTAATTGTGGTTAGCTAGTTATGTTACAGATGTTTTCTTCTTGATGCAATAATTTCAATTTAGGTATTAACTATGGCATGTTCTTAACACCCGTAAGCAGTTATACGAATTTAGCGGCCACGAAGTTTCTTTCATCGACATTGATGAACAAAAAAGACTGCCATCTTTCAGCAAGTAAAAATTATAAATAAAAAAACAGAAGCGTTTTCATTTATTTTTTTTTTTTTTTGTGTTTATTTTTTGCTTTTCAAAAAGACAAGGATAGCTTAAAATTAAATTATTTAGAAACCGAAAAGTGCTATTATGATTAAAAAGGCTATTTAAGAAGTGAAAAAAATCTTATACAGAAATACATCTGAAGCTGTTTTTTTTATGGAGGCAAGAGAGTGCCGATTTTGCCAAATATTGCACCGTTCAAATATTAATTTTTTCGGTAAATAAATATCCGCAACCACTAGAGATCCTTATTTTTTTTTTCTTATTAAGGATGAAATTTTAATGTATATATTATTATGAAGTGATAAAATGTCTTATAATTTTTAAGAAGAATTACTGATGAGTATATATGATTGACTCCAATCAAATAAAAGGCCCCCATTAATTTCTTACAAGAAGTACCCAAGAGAAGAAACAACAAAGCCTAATCCCACCACGTGGGGTCGGCTACATGAATCTCTTTTCTCCATTATGTCCTATTTAGTGTCATATTTTCATTTAGTTCTAATAAATTAAGATCATTTTTTATTAAATAAGCCCAAGTCTTCCTAGGCCTACCTCTACCTTTCTTAACATAAGTCGAATCTAAAACATCTACTCTCCTAATTGGATCATCAGATGGTCGACGCTTAATGTGACCAAACCATCTAAGATGATTTTCTCTAATTTTGTTCGCCACAGGAGCTACACCAACTATCACTGATATAATCATTTCGCATTTTGTCTCTAAGTGTAAAGTCACTCATCCACCTAATCATTCTCATCTCGGTAACACTTAACTTAGTATTATGATTCTCTTTTAAAGGCCAACATTCAACGCCATAGAGCATTGCAAAGAAGTTAATGAACACATGAGCTAATGATCAGGCCATGAGATGTGAACTTTTAGGCTAAGGCTTCATTCATACTAGAAAGTCATATTTAAACACATACATGAATGTTAAAATAAGTGACGTTCACATGTTTGAAAATATGATTACATTGGATATTGAAATAAGTGATGAAATAAATTTCCATACAGTAGTTTATAAGGATATGTGGAATTTATAGTACCCATTTCACTGCTCCTCATAATGTTACAAGTAACAAAAGAAAAGATATTATGGGAGCAGCCAACTTTTCAAATGGAATGTCATAATCTAGGTTTATTGTTCAACCTTTTTTTTATGGCAGAAGGATAGTTTGACCACAGACCGGTCAAATTAAGAAGCTTTCAATTATTTTGCACCCGCATTCACAAAAAAGTCCATACAATGTAAGAAAATATGAAATAAAATTGGTCTAGAATAAACAAGTAATTTTACACGATACATATTACTTACCACATTCTGCCGCATTTGCGAATTTTATGAAAGAAGACCTGGAAGAAGATTTACCTTATAAGAGGCTGACGATGATGATGATGATGGAAATCTGTGACAAGAGAAGGGTGAGGCAGTATAACAGATCAGAAGCTCCAAGGATAAGATGGAGCAATGAACTGCACAACCGTTTTGTAAGGGCAGTGGAATCCCTTGGAGGACAAACCAGTAAGTTTGTTCTATCAATATAAATTAAGATATGTATATATATAAAAATATACATGCCATGATCATTATAATGAGATCTTATTCTTTTCATGAGCTGCACTTCAAAGCAATTCTCTCTCTCTCTCTCTCTCTCTTTCTCTGTCTTTGTGTGTGTGTGTGTGTGTCGATCTCTCTGCAAGATATTGCGAGAGCAGTTTGCAAGCATAAAGTTCACGTTGAAATGGAACTTGGCATGAATTTATGCAGCCATGGATGTTGGGATGATGAAAAGCAAATCATAGATTTGGAGACTAACCTCGGGAATCATTAGTTTAAGATTTGATAGCGGAGAAATTTAATGGATAGTACTTCCTTAAACTTTATTATAGCGGAGAAAGGAACTGCTTAATTCACTGCCATTAAAAAATTAAAAAAATTTCCAACGCCTCGGTGGAGCCATTCAATAAAAATTAAAAATCAATATTAACTTACGCCTTCGATGATGAGTAATTAAAGTCACAATAAATTTTGAAATCATATAATATTTACATAAATCTGGAAATTAAAATGATGGCAGCATGCACGACTAATTTTATGATGGTTACATATGTGGAGAACAAAAGGAAATTTTAGCATGCAGGTTCAGAATACCTGGCTAGCTAGCCTTTGTAGGGTTAAAATTATGTAGTTTAAATGAAAAAAAAATTTAAGGTAGATTTTTAGTTGATTTTTATTCAAATTTTTTATCTTTATATTAATCTATGCATGTATGTGTATGATGGTGTTCATGCGTCGTGACTGTAATTGATTTTATCTGCTTTTACACATTATTAATCTAACTTGTATTAAATATAGATAGATCTTAGAGCATCACTGCAATTAGCTATGAATTCCTTAAGAAATTACAGTTACTCGAGGATGAAGCAATCCGAACAGTAAAATAGCATGGTTGCATTTGTATGATTTTATCCTCTGATAATTTACTGTTCTTTTTGTTAGAAATCTTTCTTTTCCATAGCTTAAATTTTAATATTCCTTTGCTGATCCTTTTTTTTTTAATTATTTTGAATAAAACATACGCATACAGAAGCAACCCCAAAGCGCATTCTTCTATTAATGGGTGTAAATGGACTAAGCATATCTCATGTCAAAAGCCATCTTCAGGTACTTCATTAACTCAATCTGTTTCTAAATCAAAAACTTTGCTGCATGTCAATCATTAGGAGTAAATACATGTATTAATACTACTGATATCACGTTATCCTATCTGCATTTTATTTACAATCATTTACTTTAATATATATTTAGGGATATGGATGAGATGGAATTTTTCCACGAATATAATTTCTTAGGCTGCTTCGTACAATTTTTGCGTGCCACTAAGACATAAAGCATGCTCGTTTTCACCCACGGCATTAAAATTAAATAATATAGAATAGTTTAAGTTTTAATCATTACTAAACTAATAATCATATTTGCTAAGAAAACTTTACGATTAGAATACGTTTAAAACATGTTAGGAAAATATTCGTTTATCCACGTGAAAATAAATTTTAACACGGGAGAGGGAGATTGAGGTAATGACACGGCAATAGCAGTGACAGCAAAGATCAATTTGCTTTAAAACGCAAATGTTTGCAGGAAAAAAAAAAAACTATTTCCACTTTTTTTTTCAATGATAAAAAAAATATGATTAGCTCTCTCATCATGTGTTCTCCAATCAAATTATTTAATCTTTTCTGACTATTGGAAAAATGCACATTAAATATCAGTTCTTTTTCAGGACTCTAAAGTAAATCATAAAATTTGTTTCATG
Organism: Phalaenopsis equestris; assembly: GCF_001263595.1. Taxonomy (NCBI): domain Eukaryota; kingdom Viridiplantae; phylum Streptophyta; class Magnoliopsida; order Asparagales; family Orchidaceae; genus Phalaenopsis; species Phalaenopsis equestris. Next base: position 122,217 of record NW_018165061.1, read on the forward strand.
TTATCAAAATAAAGCCATAAAAAATTATTCCTGAAAATGCATGAAATTTAAAAGTACAGTATCTTAAGAACTTTGAAGTAGACAGACAGTTTTAAAATTCACATAAAAGTAAAAAAATAAAAATATTCTTGAATTTTATAGCTAATAAATGCATCAGAGTAAAAGTAGTAGGTGGTTTGTGCTTTTCAAGGCTTTTTCTTTGGGGTTGAAAATGTCTTTGACTATTTTTATATGATTAGGAGAAATTTTCTTAGCGATTGCCCTTTGATCTCAACAGTCTATGAAGAAGCAATATAGACAATGATTTGATGCAGTTTGTGGCTTTCACACCTCTGAAAGCGAGATTTTAACTGTTACAGAATCACAGAAAAGAATGACTGACAATATTTTAATAAGCATATGACTGAAGAAATGTTAGCTCCTCTCTTATGTTGTGTCTGTGTGTGTAGATGTAAGCATGTACATTATGTTTATGACAAACTGCTTTTTGACATTAACATATTTTCTTTTGTGAAAATATGTGATTAACTTATTAATATAAAAATTCCCAATCATTTTATGTTGTTTTAGCGAGGGATGCCACAAAACATAAAATTTACGAACAATAAATAAAATTGCTTATTTTCATTATTCAACTTATTAATGAGGTAAATTGAATAAGTACCAACCCTATTACCGCTAGCTTAATATATATAAGTTCGATGTTTGCCATGGTTTTACTGTTAAACATGTTGGTTATAGTCTAAAATTATGAATGCAACATGTTTTGAACTTTATGACACTAAAACGATATGATTTGTACTTGGGAAAGTGATCATAAATGTTTAATCAAGCAACGAATTTAAGAAAATTTAGATTCAGTCATTACCGGCGCTTTAATTTTGACGGAGTTAAAATACTATTTGAAGTATTATATGGAAGCAATACAAGTAAAATTACACTGTTATAAAATGAACATAGTAAACCTATAGTTATTTGAGCGCACAAGCTAATTTCCATGTAAGGGACAAGATCAAGTGAATTCATCTACATACATAAGAAAAATCTTAGTCAGGTTATAGACCTATGAAGTGGCTATGAATCTTTAGTTAATTCATATGGCAATTTAAGAAAATAGCCTTAGCAAAGTAAGTGATTGTATCAAGCCTTTTGCTGACTATATTGATTAATTTGAATAACTTTGGTAGTTAATCATATTTCCTCGCAACATCTTTTATGTGATAAATTAATCTACTTGCCAACTTGACTTAAAAATACCATATTGACGTAGGCTGACAATCATAAAAATTCACATAGCCAATATTTAGTTCCTAAACTATTTTCTTTATTCAAAGATTCTAATAAGAGGATCGATGAATAAAAAATTCATCTTCTTTAGTTGTACTTTTACTGTGACTTATTATGCAATGTAGTAGTTTTGATAATCAATAAAATCACGAGAAATTTAAAAATAGTTCATAATCTTTTTGGTAAATGTATCTTCTTAAATTTTCTATTTTAAGTTATTATGAATATCAAGAAATATGCCAACAAAATGTTCTTACTAAAGTGTTAACAGGAGAATAAAAAGCAAAAAGTTTTCTGATACATTTTATTACGCTTCCTTCTCAACAATGATTAAAAAGAAGAAACTAAAAAGGCTAATACAAATAAAAAAAGGTGATGTTGTAGAGTTAACCACTATGAGGAAGGTTCTTTAAATGAATCATTCACTTAAATATAGTAAGAACTACTCCTTTTTGCCTAAAAATTATTTGGTGAATATGAAAGATAAGAACTTGATGTTATTTCAATTCTGCCAATTGAATGGTTAACTTATTAAAATGAGCATGGCATAGATTTTTTTAATGTCCAAAAAGTGGAATGAGATGACCATTCTATTGTTTCACATTTTTTAGAGATGAGAGAGTAATCAAGCATCAAATCTGTTGAGAGTTGAGAAAATTCACTTGACCTAAAGTTGTTTCTTATAAAATAGAATCGATAACCCCGATGTAATCATCAAGATTGTTAAGCTACAGATAAATGAATTAAGAGACAATGTCTTAATAAAATTATTTTAACTCCTTAACTGAGTAATTTGTTAGAGATTTTGAGTTGTTATCTTGTAAATAATAATTCATCATCGAATTATCTCAAAAGATAGTAATTTCTTGCTCATGTTATGAAAACACCATTATCAACACCTTTTCTTAGACTAAGTACTTATTGACTTCTTTAAGAAATCCTTCTACAAGCTAATTGTTGCCCTTACAATGAAAAAAATTAAAAATTTTATTAACAACATGCACGTTCTCTTAAAAAATTATTTCAATAAAATATTTTTTATCAGTTTAACTTTTTGATAATATTTAATCAATTTGATCTTTGAAAATTTGGCTCTATAAAATGAAAGTTGCTATGATGTGAGTCTTTTCAAATCCCCACATAATCAAGCATTGGTTATTGAAATGTTTCATAAATGGCTATAAATATATCGCCTTCGATTTTACATCAAGATGCTTTAGCTTCCAGGATTTTTTTTTCTATAAATTAGCCCGAAGTCCTTCATCAATTAATATTTATGCTCTCTCTTTCTCTCTCTCTCTCTCTCACACACACACAGATATCATTCTTTCATGACTTCGATATGATTTTGTTAAACTTCCATGCAATTGTGAATGTTTCTATTGCTTCCCTAGAATATCATATGTGTGAGTGTGTTTGTGTGTGTGCATGTGCTTGAGGTGTGTGTGTGCACGCGCTCGCATGTATGTTTTTGTGAGTTAGTCAATGGTTTTCTCGTTATCATTAAATCATGAATTTAACTATTATATTGATGGTGACATAAGTTTCCAAAAATATTGCTAATTTCCTCATGAATTTTTGTGTCATAACATTTTTTTTATTAAACATGAAATATGTCATCAAAATTAACATAATTCTTTCATAATCTTCGTGATTTATATTTTATAAATAGCTTATTTTGGAAAATTTTTTTGAATTAGTCAATGTTTGCTTTTCATTATATATTCTTAATGTTTTTGGGAAGAATCTTCCTCTACTACCTAGGACAAGTAAAAAAGGCCATCTTTAATGACTTAATGTCATTTTAAAGAGAATTGCCAACTTTCTTTCGTTAAATAGGAGCTTAACTATTTTAACTAATGAAGAAGAAGAAGTAAAGAAAAAGGAAGTTAGGTTGAATTTAAAGTAAGATGTTGTTAATACATAATTTTTTGTTTTAATTATAGGAATCATTATGTATATATGACAAGTCACCCAAAAAATGTTAATAAAAAATTTAAAAAGAGTTATTGATTTCCCATCACCATCAATACTTTGCATCAAGTTTTAAAAATAGTAGGAGTTAACTATTTATTATAAAGTAATATTAAGGGATTATAAGCTCTAGTGTGGTTCATCCATTGCTTAAAAATAGACTAAAGTCAACAAATCTTGATCTTTTACCTATAATGTTTTAAAGGCTCTACACAAACATTAAAGAAGCTGATGATTTACACAACTATAGCATAATGATGTTGATATTATTTGACAAAGTTCATTTCAAATTCCAACAACAATAAGAAATTAGTTAAAAAGAATATTGATTTAAGAAGAAAGTTTTGTCACTTTTATAAGACTTATTACTGAATTCAAGGTTCAACATTATTTATTGAATGTTTAACAAAACAACACTAAAATTATAAAAAGAATTAATAAAGCAGATAAATGCTAACTTATAGAGCTTCTTTAATGAACAAATATTTGCCGAATTTACATATATGGAATTTCAATGTTATCGCTAACCTAGAATCTTACTATCCCTTATTTGAACAATTTAAAAAAAAATAAATTACCTCTTGAAGCAATGAATATTGTGTCAAAAGTGTCCTCTAAGAAAAAACATTATAAAGCATAAGTCAAGTTAAATTATTAATTCTTAATTTTTTTGGCATGATTAATTTTTTAAATTTGCATGGGTATAAAGATGAGATCAACGATGAATTATCTCTCTTTTATATTTTTTTAGCAATTATGATATTGTTAACTAACTTTATTAAAACTTGTTTTTTTTCTATGTCAATGTTTTGAATTCATTGAACGATAAAGAACCAGGGACTTAGGTAGGTTAGGGTTTATTTGAATTTACTCAAGTTGACTTAGGCTGAACTAGATAAATTGGGGTTTGATTTGGGTTGACCTAGGTTGAATTGGGTTTACCAGAGTAGGTTAAGCTTTGGTTTGGGTTAACTCTGGTTGAACTGGATAGTTTAGGGTTTGATTTGGATTGACCCGGGTTGACCTAGTTAGATTAGGGTTTTATTTAGGTTGACCCGATTTAACTTGGGTTAACCCCTATAGATTACGTTTTGGTTTGAATCAGATGGGTTGGAGTTGATTTGGGTTGATCTGGGTTGACATATGATCCAACCCGAACCTGACCAAAACTAGATTCAACCTAGCTTAGCCTAACCTAACCCAAACATAATCCAAGCCTAATTTAATGCAGACCTAACCCAACCTAGACCTGACTTGACCTAGTTAGATTTGAGTTAGGTTGGATGAGCTATGGGTTTGATCAGACCTCGATTAGGTTTGGGTTATGTTAGGCCAGACCTGAGCTAGGTTAGGTCTAGGTTGGGTTAGAGATTGGTTGTAAAGACTTGGATTAGGTTTGGTTTAGGCTAGGCTTGACATACGCTAGGTCGGTCTAAGTTGGGTCAGTTCTGGGTTGCGTCAGATCTAGATTAAGTTTGCGTTAGGTGAGGCTAGATTTGAGCTAGGTCGAATCTATTTTAGGTCTTGTCTGATTTAGAACAGACCTGATTTTAGTTTTGGTTAGGTTAGGATGAGTCAAATTTGGGTTGGTTCAGACCTGGGTTAGGTTTAAGGTTTAGGTTTGGCTGAGTCAAGTCTGGGTTGGGTCAAACTGGGTTAAATTTAGGGTTTGTTAGATTGGGTTAGATCTGGGTTAGGTGAAACCTAAGTTAGGTTTTGGTTAGGTTTAGGATTTGGGTGAAACCATTTTAGGAATTAGGATTAGGTCGGTTTGGGTCAACTTGAGTTGAACCCAAACCCAGACCTAATCCAAAGTTATTGAGTTAACCTAACCTACTCTTAAACTTAAAACACTTAAACTTAAACTTAATAATATTTAAATATAGTAAAAAGACCTAAAAAAAGGCTACTGATTGAAGGAGGAGAAGGTTTGTTGAAGAGAACAGGATGAAGACACTTCAACGTTGCAACTTGCACTGCTATGTGCCCTCTGCACTGTAATGTGAATTACACTCTACAATCTCTTCTAGATGAGGCATGAACAACCACTTTTTATAGGCGGTGGTGGCTGCCTTGAGCCATTGATAAAATGAGAAACAAAGGTCATGGATTACTCTGGCAGTTTTCGTAATCATGGATTGTTGTCTGTTGTTCTGAATTGTTCGATTGAATGGATAGTCATGAGGCTGATCCATAAATGAAGTTCATTGATTAGTGACACAATCGAATGAGAAATGAAAGAAGTGGTGTCCACACCAGACCAGGAAAATGGTCAGGTGACATTTCCCTTAAGTTTAAAAGTACAGTGACCTTTCTGGAAGTTCCATTTAACTCTGGAAGGTGCATACCACAAAAAAATTAGATTGATAATGTCTACTAGGCCAAGGAGGTCGATTAGCACCAAATGGCACGTCGTTTGTGCTATGGTGGTCGGTCAAACCCAAAACAACATGCACAATATGCATCATGAAAGCATGCTTCATGATAGAGCATACAATGCAATGCAATGAACGTACATGATAAGAGTCCACATTCATTCTAGAGTACTCACATAGGATCCTAGGTTTAGAAGTTTGCATAATCGCCTCCGTCTTTGGCAAAGTGTGTGGGGAATTTTTCCCTTCTGATTTCTCGAAGAGAAGCTCTCCACGAATTATAGTATGGACTAGCTACAAAAAATTTTCCATTCTACAATTCTCAATAACTTTGTAAAATAGGCTAGCTAAAAAGCTTTTTACATTCTATAAAATACAAATAGCTAAACATATCCAAGAAAGTTTGGAAACACCAAAGCTATGGGAAATTTGGATTCCAACTGCTTAGGTTTAGGTCTAAGGGTTTTGAAAGGGAAATATCTCAGATTCATTAGGGATTTGTTCATGAAAGCTTTCCAAAATTGAGGGCTTTCTCTAGGAAAGCAAACCTAATCCTAACATTCTTCAACAAAACCTAGGGTTGCCTAGAAAAGAAAGTGCAAGAGTTTTACGAGATCTCAATAACGTGCTAGTTGCGGGCACATTCTCCTTCCTCATGCGAAGCCCTCTTTGATGTTTCTTCAAAGGGATGAAGTTCTCCTTTCTGTAGGAGAGATGATGAGGCTTATAACTCCAAACTCCCTCCCTAATGTAAGGAAGATGTTCTCCTTGTCGTGGGAGAGATGGTTGAGGTCACCGGAAGCCTTCTCTCAAGTCGAGATGAAGCTCTCAATACCAAGGAAAGAATGTCTTAACCACCAAAGATCCCCCTCAATTTTTTCTTCAAAAAGCTTATATGAGGACAGTCTCTCATAAACGCTTCTTAGTTTTTGAAATGAGAAAGAATGAGGAAGAAAAAAAATGAAGGAAGTTGAAAAGGATGCAGAGATTTAGGGATCTCTTCAAGGGCCTTCTTTGACTCCTAGAAGTTCTTTAAGCTTTTTCTTTGATACTCATTCTTGTTGCACACTAGAAGTTCTTCAGTTGTATATTTTTCCACCACATCTTCTCTTGATGTAATGAAGGAAGGATGGAAGAAGAAACCTTCCTAGCAAGCAATATATGAAGGAAGAATGGAAGAAGAAGGATGAAGGCTTCTTCCTTAGCTCTCCAAGTGTTCCTCAGCTCAAGTAAGCCCTCTCTAGATGAATGAACTCATCTCCCCTTGCTTTTTTTATTGGCACTTTACACCACATGGAGCAAGGTAAATAGGAGTGAAAAGTCCCACCCAATCATCAAGTTATGGCCACTATACACATGGCATGGTGTGAGTGGCCATTTGGAATGTGGATGCCACATGGAGCATCCTTATTTGACCTTTTAAATACATCTGGCCAATTTTCTAGCCGCCAATGAGTGGGGAGTCAAAAATTCAATAATTTTGGCTATGGAAGTTGTTGGCTTAGCATGACCACACCCGAACTTAGCTTAATCACGCTAGACCAAAAGGGCTTAAGCGCTCATTAGCTGAAGGTCGGCATGACCACGCCTGAAAATGGCATTTTCACATCAGTGTCCTGGTGGGTTCATGCTACATCAATGGTGTAATTACACTGTGCTCTCTTTCTTGAGTATGGAAATGTGTCATTTTGGCGTCACCTTGCCAGAACTGGGCATTGTTACGTTAGTTCAAAATTAGGGTTAGGTACTCAGAGCGTGGCTGAGGTCCAAGACGAGTTCCCTTGTCCTTGGAAGGTCATGAATAGATAGAAAATTATCTCTTTCCATCGTGGAATGCCCACAGATGCGCCGTAACAACATAATAGCCACTCGAAAAGACGATCTTCCCCTGGCGATGCAAAATGGTATGAAACCCTAATTTTCACCTGATAGTGTCCGCAAGTGGGTCTTGTGACTCCCTTTGGCCATAAACAAGTTCAAATTGATGGGATATGGTCTCTAAACATCAAAATGGGTGTTAAGCATGTCTCGAGCTAGAGCCAACCCCATCCCTTAGTGAATTTACCCGTGTACGGCACCTGATTCCTTGCTCATGGCACATACCAGGAGTGCTTCAGGATAGTATGAATAGAAAACAAGTCATCTTGAGTCATTCAATTGGATATCCTATAAACGTGACATCAAAAATTGATGCTAACAGTTAAGATGAAAAAGTTTACTTCATTTTTTACTTTTGTGTGATGGAAATCTTTTAAAAAATCTTTATGCAAAAAATTTGTAATGATGATGATGTGAGTTTATAAAGTTTTGTTTTACATGAGATCAAATAAAACAAGAAATATTTTTTACTTTTATTTTTTTCTAAATTCAAAGAGATTTTTTGAAATAATTAGTGATGAGACTTCCATTTGTTTGAGTTACGTAACTTTGATGAAGTAAAATTTTTCCTATTACTCCGTTTCTTCACTCACATTTAAATGTTTCATTACTTTATTGATTGCCTTAAGCATGTCCAAATTTGTTTATGGGTGACACCAAAATCTTAAAAATAAAAACAAATCAAGGTAAAGGAAATGTAAAAGAAAGAGAAAGAATATTATGAATGTGAGCATTCACTAGATTTTACATAATGTAAGACTTAAGAAATGATTTGAGTTGTTGATTTCTTTCTTATTTGCATGCCTTCTTTTCCTTTTCTTTTCTATCTTGTCGTGTGTCCTCTAGAAGTTGGATAAAGACAAGCTTATATTCCTACTTTATTGAGCCAATTCATATACAACTACTAAAGCACTGTAATGTTGGAAGAAAGAATTTCAACAAAAATCTGTATAGCATGTGCTTTAATGCATGTATGGAATGCAATGAAAAAATAAAAGAAGAAAGCTCAATTCAAATAGCTACAAATTTACTATCAAGCTACAAATTCTAATTAAGTATATTTATTTTTTACTTTCTTCATTTCTCCTTCAATCCAAACAATGCTTGCTTATGATTAATTTAGCTCCTATGAAAGCACATTTAACATTTTCAACTGCTACAAATGTCAGATGTACAGATCCATGAGCAACAACAATTCAGACCTTAGTAACTACCAGTATTCCGAAGACCAGTGCAAGCAAAACATATCTCAATGTAATCACAATTTTCTTGAGGACAAATGCAAGAAATCCACTTCAAACTCAAAAGTTTGCAGGTAATATTCATATATAATTCACCAAAAATTAGAGAAAATTATTTTCATTATTCAGATATCATTATTTCATAATCTTTCGTTTTATATTTGAGAGTTTTTTTGGTCAACATATTTTCTTATATATAATTTTCTTGATTAAATTTGATCATTAGTCGATTTCTGTCGAGTTGTGTTTTGACATACAGTGCGCTATGCAGCTCAGCTTCAAATGATGTGCAGATGGAGGAAGCAATTTCGAAGTTTGGTGATCGCAGACAGTTCAGAGAAGGCAGCAAACGGAATAAGGTTGGCTGCTTTTCCAAACTTTGCATTGCATGTGCTTGCCATAAATGTGGTGCAAGTAAAACTTGTCTCATGTAACAAGTCAATAATAGTGGACAGCTTTCCGACATAATATAAATCAACGCATGTCAGGACATCACAATTTTTCAAACTTAATTAAATGTACGCATTGAATTGATGACACATTTTGAAAAAAAGAAAAAAAAAAAGAGAAAATACTAGAGTTTAGAAAAATATGTATAATGGATGGAGCAAAATATTAGGTTTTTAAGGTGATACCGTCCTCTTTTATTTTGGTGATGAAAGCGAGATTGCCAAGTAAATGTGTGTAGCCTTACAATGATCCGTCTTTTTAACTTTCTTTATTGGATTAAAGCTAAAATTTAGTAAATATTAAAAATTTCTCCTTCATTATTTGAGCTTGCTTTTCTTTACCTGTATTTGGATACTGCCAAATATCATGCAAGCCTCTTAATTATCAATTCACTGTGGATATTGGCAAGCCTCATAACTTTACCAATTAAGGCCACAAAGTGTATCCATATCTGTTCAGTGAGGCATGCCCAAGAATCAAAGTAGTAGGGGTCAGGGAAGAGATAAATTGAGGGAGGCAAAGAGATAAAAAATGAAATAAAAGAGCACATACAACTTGCCCCTTTTGGGTGAACTGTGGTATTTCGAGACTTTGTAACTCATTTTACATATAAAAAATAGATATTACAAAGGAAGAGAGAGAGAGAGTATCTCTCTAAAGGGTATGGATCTAGGTAAAAGAGCAATAAAAACTCTATTTTACATGGATTGGAGCCCGTATTTATAGAGGATAGAGGGTTTATATATATGTCTCTGCTTTAATTTGACATTGTTGGATATTCGGTCGGCGGGTCATTGAGTCGGTCAACCAAACTGGCGTCGGTCTGCCATGTTTTGCTTGGGTGTTGGGCAGTTTTCACCATAGGATGCTAGTCGGTTCTGATTGTTCTACCCGGCCGACCCCCCTGACTAGTTGGCTAGCACATTTCTTGGCCATCTTTAATGGGTGTGTTGAGAGAGGGTATAGTAATATTTATGAGGTTATACGAGGATATTAGTGCCAAAATGGGCAATGTGCCAAAATTCTCTCCGACTATTTGTTTATACAAGTGTCAAAATAGTTCCTGACTATTTAAAAATTGAGCTTTAATAAGTTTTCATTGTGACCATTTCAGCTTCAATTAACAAAATATGATTTTTTTTTTTGACACTTTTACAAACTCCATGACTACCCTGATAAGTGAGGGACTATTTTGGCACTTCACTCTTATAAAACCCTTCCAAATACTTATTTTTACTATTTTTTTAAAAATAATTTGTTTTAAAAAAACTTAAATATTAAGAATATACTAGAAAAATATATTTAGAAAATAAAACATAAAATAAGTACTCTTAGAATAAATACATTTAGAATAAAACATAAATATTGTATTCTTTTTCAAAAAATATATAACAAAAATTTCATGATATAGTAGAAGCAAATTAACTATCGTATAGCCATCACTTAAAAATTAAATCTCCTATAAAATTTTTAAGAGTTGGTATAAATAAAAATTAATTGATAGGAAAAAAAAAAAAGATACACTCCTTGTTTAACTTTTTTTTGCAATTACATATTTCCTGCAGATTATTCCTCAGACGATGTCTCCATACGAGGAATTATCATTAAGAGATCTGGATTGCAAACTAACACTGTCATCATTCGACTATCAGAAACAAATAGTTAGTGAAGAAGGAAGAGATGGAAGTTCTAGCACAGAGTTGGATGCCTTCGAAGCGGTCCCTGTATTGCCAAACTCCATCCATGTTGATTCCAAAGCCTTTAAATATCTACCAGAAGAGAATGAGATAAATCTTGACCTCACAATTTCATCAAAATCATATAATTCTTGATTTTTGATAGAGCACATATTTACATAATGTAATGCAATATAATCTCATTCATAGCGCAATAAATTTTTGATGTGTTGGCAGTGATGTTAAATAAAAAAATTGATGCAATATAAAAACTTCTGCATTTTTTTTAAAATTTTTTCTCTACTTTTCCCTTTCTCTATTTGTCTTAGTGCAAACTGCCAACATGTCGAAATTTTATTTGGACTGCATGAGATTACATAGCATTCTCATTTATGTACTGATATGATAAACTTCCACATCCCACGGCAATGATGGATAAAAAACGGTGCATCAACATTTGAGATTTGTGCACATGGTTTGATGTAGAATAAAAAGTAGACTCATGTATGTGTAAATAGATATCTCCAGGTTTATAATTATTTGTATGATTATGACTAAATTTTTTGTTAAGATAATTTTTGTAGCTGGTTTAATTATATCCGTTAAATATATGGATGTACAACCTTTTGAAATATCAAATTTATTTCATTTCTTCTATCTATGCCTGATAAAAGAGCGTTTGAATGGAGAATAAAAAGAAAATAAAATAAATTTAAGAAATTAGTTGCTTAATTAATATTTTATTAACAACTGGAACGAATGTGTCCAGATATTCATTGATAATGATGTCGGCTGAGCATTGTAGCTTAAATTATGCCATGATTTGTCGAGTAAGGACCATATGAGCTTAGAAAGCAAGCATTAGACAAGCGAGATGAAGGGAATTCATCAATAAAATATTTTTGATAATGTTAAGAAAATTGGATTTTTTTTTCGGTTTTTTCTTGTAATTTTGAGCCCGTACAGTTAATCATCTTGAGCCTTTTAATAGGGTTCATTGCAATTGATAGGTTTTCATGGTGATTGAAAAACCTTTACCTGGCGAAATTTATTCTTTGACTGTAGAATCACTTTATTTTGATTGCTTTTTCTCATGTAAGGGCTATTTGACATGATAAAAATAGTTCTTTTCACATTGGTCTCCTTGTTTGGTAATACATTGCACATAAATGCCCCTATTGTTAGCTCTTTTGGACTCAATTGGACTCAATTGTAAGAGTCATGTTGGAGGTTGACAACCCCAAGCCATTTGTAGCTCCATCTAATGTTGTTCCAAGAACCATGGGAACTATTAAAGAATAGTCTTGTGAAAGACCTCTCAATTTTGTCGTCATTGTTAGTCATTTATTCATGGATACCAATGTACTTCATTTAGTAAATTATCTTATTAGTGCAATCTGATGTTTTCTTTCAAGGGTTTACCACAAATATAGTAGCTTCCATTTATTCTCTTATTTTGTTCCTTTAGAGCAAATGCTTCAAGATAGGTATGGCCTACTACAACTTGAGTTAGGGGAGAAGATTTCCAAGATAAAAATAGCACAAAGAAAATGATTGCAAAGTTGATGATATATCTAATAAAGATTTAATGATTCAAGTGGCTTAGTTTGTCATTCACCTTTGTCTACGTTGAATAAGTAAATGACTTAAACAAAACAACATAAAAATAGTTAAGAATTTCAAGCCAATTATAAATGACTCATATATTAGGCGTAAACTTTATGAAAGAGTTAATTTCAAGGTTGTTGTTGGCTAGCATATGACTAAGGTATTGACCGATGATATGTTATCAACAAACTTCGATCATCCTTTAAGAATCTCAGACAATAGCATAGATCTAGGGGCAATCTTTTGAAATAGAAACATTCAAACTTCAATTAAAATTCATTCGCAGCTCCGATTTCAACAAAGTTACAGTCAAACTGACCAGCTCAACGAGATAGACTCGATGGTGACACCAAAATTGGTCCAATCTAAACCAAATCAAGGACTGATCAAGCTATTAAACCATTTTTGGAAGCTTTCGCACAATATTTGGAAGGTAAAAAAATTATCAAATTTGGCAAGCTTACAGTCAAATTTAACTTCACGACAAGTTGACTTCAACGAGCCTAAGATCGCTCAATTTTGACATTGTTAGAACACTTTAATATCCATCAACTGTTGTGTGATTGAGAGAATCTCTTTGGGTCATCTGATCAGAGTGGTTTAAGTTCCTTCATTAATTGCAACCAGGACTCTATAAATAGTGCCCAGTCCTTCTCCTGAGAGGGGACCTGGAGCTTAATTCTTAAAGAAGAATGAAGCTTGGTAAGAATTAAGCTTGGAGAAGGATCAAAGGTCTTGCATCACTTCTGAACTGACAATCTGTAACACTGTGACCAACTGTGGCCGCTGCAACCACTTTTGGCTAACTCGACGCAGCGTTGTGGCCAACTTTGACCATTGCCACCTCTGGCAACTCTGATCATCATCCTCTTTGGTTAATAATGGACGTCGTCTTTTCTAGTGCCTCCGGCTACCACTGCTCATACAACCTCCAATCACCATTGATCATCACTCACCAGCCACCACCGATCACTAACAACCACCACCACTCCTCATGATAGAGCACCATACAAAACAACCTAAGAAGTGATTCATCATCACTGACGTCTCATCAACACTGAAGACGGTCCATTGAAGCTTTTGACTAGTAGTCTCTACTGCGATCCTCCTTAGCACGCGGCTACAAGTTCATTTGTGAACAACATTATTGCTCAAGAGGTTGTTTAACCCTTCCCCGTTTGTGAGATAAGGGGTTATATCTGTAAAAACCAAATTATAATGAATTTCTTTTATTTGGCTAGAATCTGTAGTTTTTCCCTTTCTCAATTTTTCATGTAAAAATCTTCTGGTTTTCCTTCTTATCATTTATATTATCTGAGTTTATGTTGGTTTCTCGTGCAATGTTAAGACATTAGTTAAACACTCTATTGCTATGAATTCTCTTGCACTCATCAACTGTATACCACATCATCAGAACAAATAGTTCATGCACGTGCACACACATTAATGTGTGTGTGCACCTGAATTTTTCTCTTCTAACATTTGATGATAAATAAACGATTATATATTAATTAGATCGAATTTAAGAAATAACTCCCTATGTAAATTATAATGATACTAATGCATGTCTCAAAGATTGGATGATAGCATAAAATTTTCCATTATATGTGATGTATCATTCTCTTACCACATTTTATTTCTCATTAAAAAAAAACTACAAGAATATTTTCTTTACTCAAAATTTCATTAATTTCAATTCTAGAAACATCACAAACAACTTCAAGTGTTTTAAAAAAATCAAGTAGCCTACGGATAAAAGTAGAGGTAATTAAAATTTTAACCTGATCTAAAACTTTTATACTACATGAATCTAAAAGAATTCCTCTAATTTTAGATTATTGACCGCGACTTTATATATGCTTACAAATATAAAATAAATATGGACGTAATAAATATTCAATAATTGTAAAGTCACACTTATCAACACAAATATATGTATCGCTCAAGTAATATAGGACTCTAATGTAGTCCTAGATATCGATCCCATAGGGAGTAAGTTTAGAACTACGAACTAAGATTTTAGAAAAGCAATACTTTAATCACAACAACGAAATTCAATTTTTTTATCTGTCACTAATAGGCAATTGAAATAAATATGTAATTTTAATAACTATTAAATAACTAAATATACTAGTGCAGGTACGAATGTGATATTCAATATATAAGAAAGCATCCTTCTCCTTGTCAAGGAATTATAGTGAATGGATAAAGTGAATCAGTTCAAATTATATTGTGCCAAATAGGAGCATATCTATTCTTTACCCTTTGGTCCAGGCATAAAGAACATTGACTAATCCTACGCTTGTTTACTGAATCTGTGGCTAGGCTGGGTGGATACCGGCTCTCACTTTGGAGCTCCCACGTTCCCCTTCCCTGAGGGCTAACATCTACACTTTAGCACCCAAACGATAGGACCAAATTAGGGATTTTAGTCTGTCACTCTAAAATCTCCAATTCTACGCCCGATAATATTATTTCCCTATTTATTTGAACCCAACTTCCAAAGGCTTTGACCTCCCTGAATCTTGGATGTAATCTTCTTGACCTCCCTGAATCTTGGATGTAACATTCACTTTAGTTATAAAACTCAACATATTTTAACAAATCAATTGACCAGATTGAAAGTAAATTAAGATCGAAGTGAAAAGATCATCGTAATTTCTTAGGCATTTTCATGGCTTCACCAATTCAAATCACCATTTCACAAATCTCAAGACAAGGAGAAAGACAGAGAAAACTACTCTCATGGGGAAAACACAATAAAATTGAAGCCAATTTTTGATTAGGCATATCCTCAAGCTTCTCCTTACTTCCATAATTTTTTCTTCCTTTTCTCTTTTTCATTTGGATTGCTTTCAATCCTATATATTTTTCTTTTCTTTTCAGGGATTGTTTTCAATCCTTTCTTTTTCCTTTTTCAAGTGAGGATTACTATATCTGGATAGCCTTTAATGATT
>NW_018165061.1:137968-142406 GCF_001263595.1 Phalaenopsis equestris
TTTTTGAAAATAATTAAATAGAGGACATCTAATAGTTAATCTTTTTCTTCCCTCCCCCAAACTTAAATTTTTCAATATGAAATAATAGAGGTGGAAATAAAAACTCTAAATATAAATCATACCTCAGCATTTTAGGCATTTTTATCATTCTGAAATCTTTGCAGGTCTTCTCTACTTAACCTGACCTGTAATATTAGGAGATTTCTGGGTAATGAAATTTTGAAATAAGTATGAAACTAAAACATTAAACAAGCACAATATTTTCTAATACTAAACAAAACAATTAATAAACAAAACAATTAAAATTAAAAAATTAAAATGTAAAAATAAATATCACATTACATTACAATTCACAAAATACTACTCAACATCTATTTAGCTAAATATGCAAATTTAACTACCACACTAACTTTAAATCATCCATGTACAACATAATAAAAATAAAAGTCCACATACACATAAACATCCATTTCTATTACAAAAAGATCACAAAAATAAAAGTACAAATATAAGTACATCAATTACATTCAAATATCAAAATCCCAAGCAATATCTTCATCGCCTTGATTAGTAGGTGAATTGGGTTGATATTGAGTATATCGGGGGCACTCCGGAAAAGTAACATCAGGCTCACCTCTGTAGTGTCGGGCCTGAGCTTCATAATAAACTATCTCAAAATCTGAATACCTTTGAAGGTACTCACTATTGTAATCATGTTGACATTCTAAACCTCCAATCCTTTCATTTATTAACTCTATGCTCTTCCGCTGCAAGGTCAACTCATTCATCAAGTCAGTTAGAGTAGGGGAACTAGAAGGTGGAAGATCATAACTTGTAGAGGGGATATCTCAACTAGTAGAAGGTTCTTCACTCCTACTTCCAGTTCTCCATTTCTCATGGGATTCATAAGTCTTTAAATTGGCTTTACTAATGGGTTTCATAGGTTAAACCCATTCTTCATCTCCAGCTTACACTCCAGAAAGTTGCAAAGTGCATAAATAAGGTCAGGATGTCCTAGCCCTCCACTTGTCTCACTCCTTGTCGTAGTCAATATATTTTTAAAAATAATTCTCCCCACATTTATAGTTCTATTATTCTGAATACAGAAATTCAGAATAACTTTATATCTAGTTACGTCACTATGGTAATAAGTCGGTAACAGAGTAGAGGAAAAAAAATAGTGACACGCCTTAGAGGTGGCATTCAACATGGAAGCAGAAAAATTTACCCGTTCTCGTTGTTTAATCTTCCACGTTCCTTTTCCATCATTGAGAAAGTTGATCACATAATTTAGGGGGCCTTCCATCGTACTAAAGGATTCATAATGGCAACTATAAGAGTTTGGGACTTCGTAAAAGGTGTTAATGCGGGCGTCAATAAATTCAACAGGAAATCCCCACTCTTGAATGATTCAAATCCACGCATTTGAACGATTCCATCTTCAAAATATATTACATTGGGCGTAGAATTCCTTCACAACATTTGCATCAACTTTATTGGTGGTGTAACAAAAGTTTTCCCACCTCCGCTCGACAATAACTCGTTCAATTTCTCCACCAGGACTCTCGAAAACTCGATCTTGTATACACTTCTTTCCCTTAAATACAGAAGTAAATCTTGTTTGAGCCATCACATTGAGGAAGCGAGACTCGTCGAACTCAACCCGTCTCTTTTGTCGTGGAGCCATTTCAATCTAATCAAATTATAGAAAAAATTCCACAATATACTTCAAATATTCAAAGAATGGCTTCCAATAGTAATTCTAAGAGTTCAACACTAAGATCCATGAATTTCTTCCCAAATTTCCTTCACATTTTCAAAATTTTTGGATCTCCTCAATGTGGAAGAATACCATGGTGAAAATCAAATATTTTTAGTTTAGAGTGAAGCTCTTACTTAGAGATGATCAAGAGATGATCAAATCAGCCTTGAAATTGCCTCCCAATCCAAGATTTCTCAAGCCCTAGGTCAAAAATTGCATTTTTAGGAGGCCCTAGGTCAAAAATGCCATTTTTAGGAGGAAGGGGATGATGAATAGTGGTGGTTGACTGGTCAAAATCGCGGTTAAAGGTGTTTTTTCATGAGCTCGCCATCGGTGGGGCCGATGGCGCCGTCGGCGCGCACTATTGAATTTAAATCCTAAGTTTTGGGAAAAATCCGCCATCGGCGGTGTCAAGGGCGTCGTTGGCGGGCTCTATTGATTTTGTCCAAATTCTAAATTTTTGTGATTTCGATCAATTCCAAGCCTAAACGACATCCGTTTAATCATTATAGACATAATTTTAAGTGACTAAATGATGTACTTAGCACATATAAACTTTCACAACACAAAACATCACATTTATATATAAATTCCAAGGGGTACATAACACACCTAAGTTTGGTATTTTCTCAAACTCAACACATTAATCCAGCGTCGCAATCCAAGCCACAACAGTCAAAATGCTGAAAACAAAACATCTTATGCTTAGTCTCAACTATACAGAGATCTAAAAGCATAATTCTAAAGCAAAGCAAATACAAAGTTCAAATTACATAGATAAATAGATAGGTAGTAATATAAATCTACTAATCTTCAGACTCAGTACTGGATTCTCCTCTGAGATCACCCAATGATTGCACATGAACGAAGAGGTTGTAGAAGGGTCAGAATGAAAATTCTTCAGTAGAATCTTCCTCTATTAATTTCAACCTCCTCATCAATCGTATCAAACTATCTTCTAAATGTACAGAATGATCAAAATGTTTTTTTATCCTCCAGTCAAGATGATCAAAGAAATCAGAGATATTATTGATTGCATTCATGACATTTTGTATCTCCTTCTCCAATTTCTTGATTCTTCGCAGGATCACCAGAGTTTTATCAGGAATTAAGGGTTGAACTGGCAGTGAATTCTGAGATGATTGATCTATTATAATGGTCATGTCATTTTCATCTTTGAAAGCTGGGAATCTCTCAGTTGGGTCCAAAGGCTTCCAAGGTAGAAGTACCTTTTCCCAATTTTCGTAGGACACTTGGAACTGACTGCAAAGTGAGAAAATTGTGAAAGGGTGTCCAAGCCCATAAGTTGATCCATGAACGATCAGGCCCAAAACTGACTTCACAATTGTTGATCCAATATCGATCGGCAGCCCCCTTTGGATGCAGTAATTCAAAATAGCACTTTATTTAGAAACTTTACCGATCTTCATTGTCGGTAACAGTTTCGCAGAAATGAAAATGTGCCAGTGTTTCGAAACAGGATTTAGGAGTGTCGCAGAAAAACTTACATACCCGTTTTCTCTTGTTTCCCAGTCGTCAATTTTGTCCGTTAAATATTGGTAAATTTCATTCATCTGGTTTCTTGCCGGGAAAAAATTGGAATAGTGGCAGAAAGGAATGTTGTCTATCATGTATAATTCGTTGATCCGTGTAGGAGTGAAAGTGATCCATCTTCCTCGCAGATAAACAACTCTCTGGTTGATTCCATGTAAATTTACATAAATTCTTTTACAACAAGAACAACCACGACGGCGGCAGTGTAGCACAACACTTCCCATCTTTGCCGCACTATCGTTCCTTCAATTGCTATCGTGTGATTATTCAATCCACGATTTACGAATCCTTGTTCCTTGATCAATCTTTTCTTCGTCAGTAACTTATTGAAGATTCGCTGCGCTTCCACACTAATAAACTTTTGCTGATTGAAAACTCGCATTCTGGGATTATCAGGGGAATTGGGCGCCGTAGGAATGAAATTGGTGGAGTTTCACTTTGTTTTTGGGGGAAAACATGAACTAGGAATTGAAATTCAGAGTTTAAAAGGATAACTCCCGCCCAAAATTGTCAAAAACCGCCATTTGAACCCGAGAAACCGCCATCTCGCTGGTCTCGCCGTCGACGGGGTCAAGGGCGCCGTCGGCGAGCCTCTGTATTATTTTGTCTGGACTCTCAGAAAAAACCCGCTGTTGGCTGCTTTGAGGGTGCCGTCGGCGCCCAAGGTAAAAATTGCACAGTTTTGCTCTGGTCCGAATGCGTTCCAATTTTTCTCAATTGATCTGATTTTTATGATGATTTAAGGGTAAATACAAACTACTATAATCGCAATAAAAGTAAAGATAAATATGGGTTGCCTCCCAATAAGCTCTTGGTTTAATGTAGTCAGCCCGACCTATTCAGGTGTCATTGAGGTTGACTGGTCATTAAAACCTCTATAAAATTTGGTCTTTTACCCTCAAAATATGGTTTTAATTTGTGTCCATTTACTTTAAATCTATTTCCCATCTTTTGATCTTCAATCTCAACAGCTCCGTAAGTATAAACTTGAGTCATAGTAAAGGGTCCTAACCAACGAGACTTCAATTTCCTAGGGAATAATTTCAGCCTAGTGTTGTAAAGTAAAACTTCTTATCCTGGTTCAAAGTTCTTCTGGTTAATCTTCCAATCATGCCATAACTT
>NW_018165061.1:142534-143784 GCF_001263595.1 Phalaenopsis equestris
TACTCCAATTCTACTAGTAAGTGACAAGTCTTTCCAAAAATCAGTCTGTAAGGAGTCATTCCAATAGGAGTTTTATAAGCAGTCCTGTAAGCCCATAATGGGGTATCTAGTCTAGTGGACCAATCTGATCTACTTAGGTTTACAGTCTTTTTAAGTATTTGTTTAATATCTCTATTAGAAACTTCAGCTAACCCACTGGTTTTCGGATGATAGGCATTAGAGATTCTATGAATAATATTAAACTTTTTTGCCAACCTCTAAATATATTTATTCCTAAAATGGGATCCTTCGTCAGTGATAATCATTCTAGGCATTCCGTATCTAGTGAAAATACTTTTCATTAAAAACCTTGAAACACTTTTATCGTCACAACGAGGTAAAGCTTGTGCTTTAATCCACTTAGAAACATAGTATACAACAATTAATATATATAAGTTCCCAAATGAAGGAATAAATGGTCCCATAAAATCTAATCCCCAAACATCAAAGATCTCAACTTCTAACATGAAATTCAGAAATTTCATTTCTTCTAGATATATAGCCTACTCGTTGACATCGATCACAAGTTTTTATGTATCTATAAAAATCTCTAAAGATAGTAGGCCAATAAAATCCAACTTGTAAAATTTTATAAGCAATTTTATCAATCCCAAAATGTCCTCCAAATTTAGAATCATGACATTTTTGAATAATCAGTTCTGTTTCTTCATAAGGTACACATCTCCTCATAATAAGATCCTTACATTGTTTATATAAATAAGGCTCATCCCAAAAATATGCTTTTGCATCATGAATGAAATATAGTTAACAATATCAGCATACCATGGTATTTTCCACTCATTAATATTATAAAGTTGTTCATCAGGGAAACTGTCTATAATTTCATTGTCGGTGTGAGATAATTCATGGTTTTCTAATCTTGACAAATGATCAACAATTTGATTATCAGTTCCCTTTCTTTCAATAACCACAAGATCAAATTCTTGCATCAAAAGTATCCATCTAATTAACCTTCGTTTGGCATCCTTTATTTGCAACAGGTATTTTATAGAAGAGTGATCAGTGTGCACAACACATTTAGCTCCAATTAAATAAGATCTGAATTTATCTAAAGCATACACAATGGTCAGTAACTCTTTTTCAGTAACAATATAGTTAATTTGTGCATCATTAAGAGTTTTAATAACGTAGTATATAACTTTAAAAATCTTTTCATACCTTTGTCCAAGGATAGCTCCAATAGCATAATC
>NW_018165061.1:146741-147626 GCF_001263595.1 Phalaenopsis equestris
AATTCTGAAGATATAATAACAGGTAATGTAAATGAGTCTCCCAGAAACACATACTTCAAGTGGCTGGGCAATACTTTCAACTCAAGTTCAGGTGGTTTTATAATTGATGGAAATAGATTCTTATCAGTATTTTCTGTAACATCCAACATCTCAAATCTTTCCTGAACATAATCTAATTCTTCATTTTCTATTTCTTCCAGAATAATTTCATCACTCTCTTCAAATTGTTCTTTCTCTTCAAAATGTTCGTTAAAATGTTCTTTCAAAGGATGTTCACTAATTTTTATGCGAAAACATTCATTATCTCTTTCAATAGCAGGATATTTCATTGATTTTGCAATGTTAAAAGTCACTTCTTGATTGTTAACTCGCATCGTTAATTCTCCTTTTTGAACATCTATCATAGCTTTTCCAGTAGCTAAAAAAGGTCTCAAGCCGCAACATCTATAATCGATCTAAGAGATCTCATTAATCCATTATAAAATGTTTGAATTATCAACCAATATGGTAACGAATAATGAGGGCATTTCCTAAGAAAATCTTTAATAACTCAAAGGCTTTTAAACTATTTTCAGTAATTTCAAATTTCTTGTCCTTTTCTAAAAGTTGGCATAGAGGTTTGGTAATTTTTGAAAAATCTTTAATAAAACGCTTGTAAAATCCAACAGTAACTTGTCTAATAGGTATTTATTCATTATTTTATTTTGTTTCAACTATCACTCCTCCTTTCTTAGGAACACAATGAATTGGACTTACCCACACACTATCTGAAATAGGATATATAATTCCAGTGTCTAACCATTTCAAAACTTCCTTCTTAACTACTTCTTTCATCATAAGATTTAATCTCCTTCGTGGATCAACTCTTGGTTTATATTGTTCATC
>NW_018165061.1:149338-150021 GCF_001263595.1 Phalaenopsis equestris
CAACTACATCAGGATTTTGGATAGATAAAAGAAAAAAAAATGCTGTAGGATTTGCATAATCTCGGTTTTTGTTGGTCATGTCGATCGACTGCATATATCTGATCATCCTTGATTGTTCTTGTTGTTCTCCATTATATCAGAATTTCTAGGTTCTCTTCTCACTTTTCTAATCTTTCTAACAGTGCATTCTAATTCTGAATCGTAGGGTATAAGATTTTCAGGTCCAAATTTACGCATACAATTTGAAATCAGTACACAATAATATAATTAACTAAATATGAGAATAAGTTGCAATTCAAGTAAAAATTTTCTAATAATCCTAAATTGTCCGTCACTCTAATTGTGATTTTTGTTACTCACTCACCAGCAACGGCGCCAAAAACTTGATCGCGACTTTATATATGCTTAAAAATATAAGATAAATATGAACGTAATAAATAATTAATAATTATAAAGTCACACTTATCAATGCAAGTATACGTATCGCTCAAGTAATATAGGGCTCTAATGGAGTCCTAGATATCGATCCCACAGGGATAAAGTTTAGAACTACGAACTAAGATTTTAGAAAAGCAATACTTTAATCACAACAATGAAGTTCAATTTGTTTATCTGTCACTAATAGGCAATTGAAATAAATATGTAATTTTAATAACTATTAAATAACTAAATATACTAATGAA
>NW_018165061.1:150065-180298 GCF_001263595.1 Phalaenopsis equestris
CTTCACCACTTCAAATCACCATTTCACAAATCTCAAGACAAGGAGAAAGACAGAGAAAACTACTCAGACCTCATGGGGAAAACACAACAAAACTCGGAATTCATTTATAAAATCAAAATCATACAAACTACGACAATAAATAAACTTATCTCTGATTTCTCCCTAAGAAAACTCCTCAAAGTTCGTCTGAATCTCTTCCTTTCTTTAAAGCACACAAAATTCCTCTTCGAAGCAGCAAGGAGGAAGAAATCTCTCACTTTCCATCCATTCTTACAATCTCTCGAAGAATTCCTCACAATTTTTACACAATATTAGAACCTTTCTAACCTCTAGGAACTCTCTCCAGGACTTCTAGGCTTTCCCGGGGCTTCTCAATTTTCGGCCAAAATCTTCTTTTAAAGTTGTGGATGAGCTTTCCTAAGAGTTGCCTAAGCATCCCTTTAAAATTTTTCCTTACCCAAAGCCTGATTGGTCATAACCGCCGAGGCTCGCCGTCAGCGACCTCTAGGGTGTCGTCGGCGGACCTTCTTAATAAATTAATTTTGGAGTCTTGGGAAAATCTAGTCGTAAGCGGGGTTGATGGCGCCATCGACGCCCTAGTTCAATTCTGCACATTTTGGTCCTTTTAACTCCAAATTTGCTCCTTTTTCCATCTTTTTGCTCCAATGACCCTAATTCATCATTCCTGCAATAAAACATCAAAAATACCTTTTTTTAAAGTGCAATATCATCAAAAATAGTATAAAATATGTATGAAAATCTCAACATATTTTCCTCTGGTCAATTATCAATGATGAGAGAAAAAATAATACTAAAATTCTTAATAGATCTTTTAGAAAATGTAGGCAGACCTTTAAAATTCTATACATCAGTCAAAATCTTAGGTAAAGTCTAGTCAATGATTGCTTGAACATAGAAGGATTTAGGTTGATTCTAGAAATTGAAGCAATGAATCTTAAAATAATAACATTTCTTTAAAAAAAAACAAATAATTTTTTAATATAATAAACATTTGTTCTAATTTCCTTAGAGATTAAAGGAATTGTCCAAGGTGGATAATACAGTTTATTTTACTTACACTTGTCGGCAGTCAACATGGGAAGAATGAGGTTTTAATTTAATATATATATATATATATATATATATATATATTGATAAAAGAGTAACTCATGACTCCTTAAGCGTTAATAAAATAAAATGTTACAAAGTTGGGTAAGGAATGCGGATCCCCATCTACCACCAAAAAAATAAAACACATCTTAATCCTAGGGGTTCCACATTCCACAGTGCGACTCCACATAATAAAAAATAAAAAAAAAAGAAAAAGTGTAGCAAAGCTACACCAAAAGATACATCCGCAATAAACAATGCTAAAAGAAAATGTATAACAAAAAAGAGCAAAAACTTCTAAGCCCATGTCATCGGTGCTGAAATGCATCAATTCAAACTTGGGGCTTGATGATCCATTTAGTGCCGCAACGATAAGAAACAGAACCTGTAAACAATGAAAACAATCTACTGCCAAAAATATAGTATAGCTGCACCGTGAGTTAGACAAGTGGTGCTTCTCAAAATGAAGCTTCCTCAAAATGAAGCTTCCATAACACACATAACACAGAAAATTGATATTCAATATAAGTAACATGTGTGAGAGTACCCAACATAACCAGTTTCAGGGCAATAGCCCACGAAAATAGATAAAATCCAACCAATTGTACGCATGACCATCGAACAGGTAGAGAACAAAATCGGACCAGAAAAGCCAAGGAAGGAAGTAGTGCATAAATATCCAATAAGAAGAAAATATCTGCAATAAAATCCAAGTTTATATAAAACTGAACCAGAAAGCCAAGGAAGGAAATAGTGCCAAAATATCTAGAAAGAAGAAAAAATCTACAATAAAATTCAAGTTTAAAGTGCAACGATGATGTGAAATAGTGACTTAATGTGTAAAATATCCAAATATTGTGAAATCCATGAGCATCTATAATACCGTAAAATATCCAAATATTGTCCACCATGCTTAAAATCAAAACCCAGCAAACAAAACCCAGCAAAACACCAGCCAGCTTCATACTCCATATCAGATAGAAAACTAGGCCAGCATAATAATCCCAAACAAAGAAGCTAAAACACATGATTAAAGTCTAATAAAAGGAGCATCTAAGAGGTCACTCCTAATGAGAGTGTGCAAATAATGTGGAGGAGAACCCCCAGCAAAGGCACCACGCATTTGACATTTAGACAACCAGTCAACAAAGGAATTACCCTCTCTAAAAATAAAAGAGTATTGGATTCAAAGGTTATGCATCTCAATAAAAAGCAAATCCATCTCAGCAATGTAATAATACACAAAGCCGGCTTAACTTTAGCCGTAACCATATAAAATAGTGCCTCAGAATAAGTTTCCAAAATTAGGCAATTAAAATTCAGCGAAACAGCAGTTTGTAATGCAGCAAGCAAAACACAAACTTCAGTTTCAAGGGAAGTAGTGACATTGTAAGGGGAGACAAAATAGGCTAAGCATTTACCATAAGCATCTCTAAACAGACCTCCCACACCAGCATAACCAGAAGTATAGCTACCATCCACATTAACTTTAATCTAACCTTGGGGGCGGTGCCAATTTAATCAAAATGGGTTTCCTACACCTACCCAAAGGAGGAGAGGCAGCCATTCTATTCTCTAAATTCCATGTCTTGTGAAAATGAGCCACTACAAGAGTAGAAACAAAGGTAGAAGTATGGTAAGGATTATCATACTTATGACTATTTCTAGCCATCCAGATAAACCAAAGCATAATACTAGGAAAGAAATAGAGCTTTTTAAAAATAGGATCAAAATCCTTCCAAATCCCAACAATAGTTTTAAAATTCAAGTTTGAGGGCCAATTTATACTAAAATAGCACCCTAACCGATTCCAAACATCCTTGGCAAAGGGGCAATCAAAAAATAAACGGTTGACCAATTCAACATCATTTTTATAGTTGTAGCAAAAGGAAGCAATTTTTAGTCCTTTCATTTTAAGAATATCATCCAGAGGGAGTAAATTATGAAAGTATCTCCATAGAAAAAATGAGATAGAGGAGATATATATATTTATGCCAAGTGTAAGCATTCCACTTCCAAGTAGTAAAAATGTGCATTTTTAAATAAAGCAATTTAGTAACAGAAGATCTACTTTGAAACTTCCAAATAGGAATATCCTTTTCATGAGCTCTGATAGGTATGGTGGCAATGGCAGGAGCTAAATTACCAACTAAAGAATTAAGTTTAACCATATTCCAAGCACCATCAATCCCACAATCAAAAACTATAAAGTTAGAATCATAACCAATATTAGGCAAAGTGGGCTGAGAAGAAATTACTCATTCATCATTCCAGAAAGAGATGCTGCCATCCTTAATGTCTGAATAAATAAAATGAGAAGCCACCGCCCTAACCAAAATAATAGCTTTCCAAAGTTTAGAATCTCCCACTTTCCATTTGACTGTGGAAGGGTGAAGATTTTTGCAATATTTATGAAGCATAAACTTAGCCCAAAGAGACTCCCCCAAACGAAATTTAAACTAGAGTTTACACATATTGATGTCAATGATCTGTTGCATAGTTTTAAAACCAAGCCCACCAACAAAAATGGGCCTGCTATTGTACTGCCAATTAGTTTAGCTTTTAGAGGATCTAGAGCCCTTCCAAAGAAATTTGTTGAAAATATCCTCAAAAAATTTTTGGGTACTTTACTTGGTTTTAAGAACTTGCATAGTGTAAAGAGGAAGAGTACATAAGATAATTTTCAACAAAGTAAGCCTCCCACCATTAGAAAGAAAAGTATTTTTCCAATCATCAATCTTAAGTTTAATTTTATCAATCACATCATCCATCTGGGTTTGTTTCCTCCTACCTTTAAGAATGTTAACACCAAGATACTTAATAGGAAGCTTAGAAATTTTGCAACCAGTATAAGTGGAGACCCAAGCATGACTGTTAGAGTAAAGAATCTTGCCAAAATAAATGGAGCACTTAACGAGATTGAGCATCATACCAGAAATGCTTTGGAAATTCTTTAATAAAGACATGGTAGCTTTGATAGCACGCTTGCTAGCATTTGAAAACAATATAACATCATCAACATAAGCAAGATGACTCACTACAATCCTGGATTTATGAGAATATTGAATATAAGAATGCTCAAGATGCAGCTTATTAATAAGCTTAGAGAGGTAATCAAAAGAAATTATAAATATATAAGGAGAAAAAACCATGTGCTTTGCCATTAATCATCACACTATAGTTATTATTTGAAAGCCACCTCTTTATGAGAGAGCAAAAATCTGGTTTAAAACCTTTAGCCTGCAAAATGTTAGTTATAAAATCCCAGCTAATAGTGTCAAATGCTTTCTTAATGTCCAATTTAAGGACCATGTTTACCCCTCGACACTTCTTATCTAGGTCCTCAATCATCTCCTGAGCTAAAAGGATTTTATCAGTAATATCCCTTCCTTTTATAAAAGTAGACTGCTGAGGAGCAATGATATTAGGGAGGTGTGGCTGCAATCTGTTAACTATTATCTTACTCATGACTTTAGAAATTACGGTAGTGAGAGAAAGAGGACAGAAATTATCCCATGAAATCTTATCATTACCTTTAGGTATAAGTACAATCAAAGCAGAGGTAAAATATTTACCAAGGTTTTCACCAAGGAAGAAACTTTGTATAACAAGAATCACCTCCTTCTTAATGATTTCCCAAGAACGAGTGTAGAATGTGGAAGAGAAACCATCATGACCAGGAGCTTTGTTGGGATAGATAGACTTTAAATCATAAAAAATTTCCCATTCATCAGGGGGGTAAGTTTAATGTAGGTTATTAACATAATCATATTCTTGCACAAAGTGAGAAGGATCCAGAGGCATAACAGGAGTAGAGGTTTGAAAAATATGAGTAAAGTACTTAACAACACTTTCACCAATATCTTCAATACAAGTTAAAATACACCCATCACCATTTTTTATTTTCAAAATGTTATTAATATTTATTCCATGCTTTAAAATGGCATGAAAATATCCCATATTTTTGTCCCCCGAAGCAAAGGCTATATCATTAGTCTTCTGCTGAAGTAAATTCTCTTCCAAAGCTATAACATCCATTAATGTAATATGGGTCTGAGCTATAGTATCCATCATGTCAGGAGAGCAAACAAGTTGAGTTTCCAAGGTGTTAACAACATACTGAGCATCCTTTACTTTTTTGTGAACATTACCAAACACCTGGAAATTCCACTTAGTTAAATAAGCAACCATCTTTTTATGGAGTTGCCACAAAATAAACCAAGGAGTCCCAGCTCCCCCAGCTCCTTCAAACTGACTGCCACACCTGCTTCACCAAAGCCAAGTAAGTGTCATGAGAAGTCCAGATATTAAGAAACTTAAAATGAGAAATGCTCTGTTTAACAGTGAAGGCCAAAGTAAGTGATATGGGATTGTGATCAGAAGTAGCATATCTCAAATGCTGAACCCTCACAATGGGAAAGTGACTTAAAAAAGCAGAATTAGCCAAAATCCTATCCAATCTTTGATAAAAGGAAGCCCCTCCTCCATGTATAAGGGGGACCAGTGTAACCTAAGTCAAATAAACCTGCATTAGAAATATAATTAAAAAACCTGTTAATATGACTAGGGTCAACTCTTCCTCCAACTTTTCTCTCCATAGGTTTTAAAATCATATTGAAGTCACCACCAACAAGCCAGTTCTCAGTAATAAAATTTCCCATAAGTTCTAGCTTTTGCCATAACAAGTATTTATCTTGCAGCTAAGAACTAGCATAGATGAAGGCACCCCACCCCTGTAAATTTTTAAAATTAATTTTTGTCAAAACATATTTATCCTCATCTTCAATGATAGATAGAGAAATAGCGGGCTTCCAAAAAACCCAGATTTTGTTATTAATATTGCATTAAGAACGATAATCTTTGAATTTATTTAAGATTCTCCATTTGTTAACATGAACCATAGGCCCCAAAATAGCAAAAATGAGTAATTTATGGACCCTACAAAGATTTTTAAGACTATTAAGGGAGTTAGGGTCCGCCACTCCCCTAATATTCCGAACCATAAGGTTAAACATGGTGACATGAGCCAGCCTTTCTAGAAGATCTAGTAGGTTTGACTAATTGTTCCCCATCAGAATGATAAATGCCCTCTTTGATGATGTTGGTAGGATTTAATTGTTATAACTCATTATTGCGTTTAGCCTTTTTCCTTGAGTGCTTTTGAACCTGCCACTCATTTTATAAAGTTATGGCAGCATTATGTATCAAAGGGTTTGTGTCATGAGAAGCAATAGGATTCCCATTTTAAGTAATACGAAATGCAGAGCTAGAGGGAATGAAATCTCCAACATTATAAGGAATGTGAGGATCCTCAGTTATGTTTGTTTCCATGGGCTTATCAGAAGCCACATTAATATTTATCTCATTACAATCATCAGCCAAAGCAAATTCATCACTGATATGTGTTTCCTAAGGCTTCTTAGGAGCCTCAATAGCAGTTATCCCATTGCAGTCATTAACTATAACATTGCCAACACTAGGATTAATTTGTTGAGGAATGTCATCAGAGCTAGGATTACGTTGTTGAGGAATGTCATCAGTGCTAGTGAATGAGGCCTCATTGTCTAACTTATTCACATTAGAAGGAGGATGTATAGGGGGATTTTTATTTAAGTCAACCACATTTTCAACAATAGTAGAATTATCCTGTTACTCATTAGATTGTTGATTTTTGAGAGGGGTATTATGTGTGTGTGGAGAAAAATGTGAATTTTTGACGTGAGGGTTTAACTTGAAGCAGGAAGATGTTTGATGACCAAACATGGAACAATGAGTGTAGTAAGGTGAGTCCCTTTCAATTTCCACAGATTGTCAATATCCTTGATGTTGTGAACCTATCCAAATTTCATTACAAAATGGCTGTGTTTTATCACGTTCAATAAGAATATGTGCTTCTGATAACGTATAGGTAGCACTGTCCATTTTCAAGGGCTTGCTATAAGCAGCCGCAAGTGAAAAAAGTATCTCATGGTTAAAGAGATGCAATTTAAGCCCTAGAAAACAAATCAAGGCCGGTATAATAGGCAATTCAGATTTAGGATCAAAGTGTACAAACCATTTTTGAAATTTCAACACACTATTTTAAATTCACATAAATATTTTCGCAAGGTGACTAGTATAATCCTCATCATTAGCAAGTTGTATGAAAATATGCCTACCATCTATGATTCCAACTTTCCATCAACCCTTTAATTTAAGCATTTCAATCTCTCTCCTTATCAACTCAACTTTAGGAATATCATAAGTAAATTTTCCCACAAGGGCCAGACGGCAAGAGGATGCAAGGATAGAAGTTTCATCTTCATTCACAAATAATGCAAGCTTCCCATTCTTTTTCCCCTAACTTCTTAACAAAGGTGTAATCTCCTCCATCCACAAGGGAATCATGGAACCCTTGAGGGAACTTACCAGAGCAAGGTGTAGCCAAGGAACCGCCTCCCCCGGCCAAGACCGCATCAACAAAAGAACGAGTAGCATGAGGCATCACAAAAAAAATGAAGGAGAAAACAATGCAAAGTAATAGTAAGATCTCACTAGCAAGGAAAATCATGATCGCAAGCGAACGCAGCAACGAGAAACCCTTAATTGCCATGAGGTCACCGAAATCTTCAAACCCTAGCAGAGCAGATCTCTTCCATCG
The DNA here is from genome assembly GCF_001263595.1 of Phalaenopsis equestris. Classification (NCBI taxonomy): domain Eukaryota; kingdom Viridiplantae; phylum Streptophyta; class Magnoliopsida; order Asparagales; family Orchidaceae; genus Phalaenopsis; species Phalaenopsis equestris. The sequence goes on from NW_018165061.1 coordinate 157,816, forward strand.
CCTATATATATATATATATATATAAAATGTAAGGAGCCATGAGTTGCTCATTTAACTTAAAATACGAGACCGAACTGATTTCATATATGCAATAGTTTAAATAAATAAGTACAACACCGTAAAATGAAATACCTGTTGGTCCCTATTCTCTTTATATTTGTTAAGGCGATGTATGCAATTTTATTCTTGATTTTCTTTAATTATAATTATTACTTTGCAACGGAGCCAAAAATAGATCCCAAGCAATAGCTAGGCACAAACTCGACTTTGAAGTAAATAAGAATACCATTATTATTTTTAGTATGAGATAATATGCAAGTATACATATCATTATTAAGTAATATATGACTTTTTGAATAAGCCCCGAATATCAAACCCACAGGAAAAACTACAATATACAATTACAAAACATAAGTAATTAGAGAACAAAGTCTACTTAGAAAATATTCTTAAGCTCTATATTGCTATAATAAGAATGAAAGTTTGTTTCTTTTTGTAATTTTTGATAATTGAAAATAAAGTAAGCAACTAACTAACTTAACTAGATATTCGCAAGATGAAGGCAATTTATATAAAATATCTTTTCCTTATCATGAATCAATAACAAGTATAGGAATTCTGTTGTAGAAGTATTCAAATTATGTTGTACCTGATAGGTGCAATAATATTCTTTACCCTTATTAGAGATGCTATAAAGAACATTAGCTAAGTTACAGTTTGAATAGTCTTGAAGATGGGTTAGGTAAGAAAGATACTAGCTCTCACTCTAGAGTTCCCTCTTCTCCCTCCACTTGTGGGCTAACATCTCATACAAAACCTAAAATTATAAATCAAATTAGGGGCTTTAGCCCATCACTCAAAAAGTCCTCTAATTCTACACCCTTCAAAGTTTATTTTCCTATTTATTTGCACTCAATCACATGAACTACATTCTCATCCATGAAATCAAATGTGATTATTATCATTTGTTGACTGAGACAATATCATCTTGGATCTTATATGTGCTCACAACAGATATTAACATCTTAATTGGCCAAATTAAGAAGTAAAGGAAGTACAAGGTTTAATAACATCACAACTTCTTCCAATATTAAAAATTAATACTTCACAAAAATTCCATCCAATACTTAATCACTTATCATTTTAAGGAAAAAGATAAGGAAAACTACTCAGAATTTATGGAGAAAACTCAACCACACTTAAGTTTAAAATTGGAAATCATGCACTCAAACAAGAAGTCTAAATTAAATTCAAATGTAGTCACAAAGATAAAAAATTATTTTAAATCCTCTCCACCAAATTTTTGAAGTTCCTTTGAATCTCTTCCTTCACTTGCAATACAAATTAAAACTTAAAATAAAAAGAAAAGTGGCAGTAGCGATGGGTGCCAATAGCTTGTGGTGGTTGGCTCTAGATGGATCTCTCTTTTCCCTTCAATCCAAGTTTTCTTTTTTAATTTTTCAAAAGGTGTTTTGGTGTCTCTTCAAAATGTGTCCACATTCAGTGAATCTTCTTGAAGTTTCCTCAGCTAATTGAATGAATTTTCGTGTACAATAACTATTTCCCATGTTTTCACCAAGGGTTGCTTCAAAAACCTCTTCAAAATTTCATCCAAATTCAATGAATCATCAAATAACTACTTCTGACGCTTAATCGCGAGGTACTTGGAGCTTAGACGCGGCTCTCTCTATTTCAATGGCATGTAAGCGCCAGTCCTAGGCGCTTAGGCGCCTCAGTTCAATTTCACACCTTTTTCATTTTTGCTTCAAATTTCATCATTTTTCACTCCTTTCATCATTTTTCATCCATTTGATTGTACCTGAAAGAAAAACACACAAATACCTTTCATTAAAGCACAATATCTCAAAAATAGCTATAAAAATGTGTACATAAAGACTATATATTTTAGGTGTATCAAAATCCCCCAAACTTAAAATATTACTTGTCCTCAAGTGACACTTCAATCCTTTAAAACCAAAATAAGTAGATTATGTAAATGAATTTCCTTATGTTATTTTAAAATATTGATATCAAAATATTGTAGTCCAATTTAGAAAAAAACATTTGTATACAAGACCAACTTAGAGTTTAGAAATTTTTAATGTAAACAAGTCTGAAAATATGAGTTCCTATCTAGTTCAGATATATTGTAAATTCCCCAAATATAGAGTTTAGGCATTTTATCTTCTCCACTTATACATTTTTATTAAGAATAATTATACTTACTATATTATATCCTTAATCTTAAGAGTTTCTCAAGCTTCTCTTCCCTTTTTCAACACATTTTTTTAGGTGAAAATTACTATATCTGGATAGGCCTTTAATGATTTTGAATTCCACTCCTCGTTTCCTAAAGCAAAGTTTTGGCATAAATTTTTTACTTAAAATATAAAAAAAGTTTTGAAAGTTATTTTTATTTAAGGAAATTTAAGCATTGAAAAAAAAAGTCTAACCTTTCTAACTTTTTCAAAAATACAATTTTTCCTACTAAAGATAGTTACACAATATTTGTCATTTCCACACTAAAAGTTGTTAACTTTAAGTTTTTCTACATTACTATAGGTTTTAACTAAATTCTCTTACTCATTTCTATTTTCAAAATTCTACTTCCCTAATATAACTTCACATACATAATCATTTTTATGCTTGTAAGAACTTATACATCCTAAATATACAATTACAAAAATTAAAAACAAGAGTTAAAATTATTTGATTAAAATTTAATTTACTTAACATATAGAAATTCATTAGACTTTTATGTAGTGGAGAATAACATAAAAGCAAACAAACACACTAACAAAAATTCAGAACTGCACCATAAGGAAAATACATGGTAGTAAATTGAAAATTTAAAACATGAGGTTCTTAAGTGAAAGTTAGTAATATTATAAACCTTCCTAAGATTTAGGATTAAGTTCAACACAGACTAACTAAATACACTAAACAAAACAGTTAACATAATTACTACCACAAAAATAATATATAATTACTCACAAGAACATAAATACATCACAACAACATCTAACAAAACAAAACACAAACAAAGCTACTAGTCTCAACAAGTACAACAGTACAGTATAACTGTACCACAAAAAAGTTCACAATAATAGATAAAAAAACTAAACTATCAAACTCAGTCTAATCATCCTCCTCCTCATCAACATCACTATCGTCACTATGTCAAACAGCTACAGGCTGATATAATGGATATTTTGGATATTGAGGGAAAACTACACTCTAGTCACCTCCCATGAGGTTTTCCATAGATGAGTGGAATTTCTCCTCATAATCGTTATGTCTCCTCATATATCCATCAATACAATTTGCAGATCTTTCTAAATTCAATACCTTATCAGCGACATAGTTGATGTTGTATAATATCCTCTGCAATAATTGTGACCATGAATCAGATCCAAAAGTCTAATCTTGTGATGCCAAAGCACGTGAAGTAGAAGCTCAAGATGTAGAGGCACCGGAATTGCTAGAAAATCCACCTCTCCAGCCAAAATTTAAATGATGTGAATAAGACTTCACATTAACAATAGTAATGGGCTTGAGTGGCTGCAGTATGTCCTCATAACTATCAAATCTAACACTTACCTGCTCACATAATGAAAAGATCAATGATGCAAATCCCAAACCTGTAGTAGTAGTAGCGACAACATAACTGATAATAGTATCATAAATCAGAGCTCCAATGTCAAATGCTTGAACTGTTGAATGTATTAGTTAAAGTTTGCTCTATCTCGGGTCACTTTAATGATGTTATTTGTTGGAAGTAGATGAGCAGAAATAAAGTAGTGCCACACCTTCACCATGCATCCAACTTTAATGTGGAGAGGTTGACTCTTCTTTCATTTGTAATCTTCCACAATCCTCTTCCACCCGTCAACGATGATATAATCTCATCCAACTCTTCCTCATTCAGGCTATAATTTAAATAAAAACATAATGTACTCGGGGGCAATTGATAAAACAAATTTATTACCTCTAGGGAGAAAGGTACTTGTCTTCCTCGAACCATGACTCCATATTCTTCAGCTTCAAAGAGATTCACATAGAACTCCCAAACAACATAAATAGTGACCACAGCAGAAAAACAACAAAATCACTCCCACTATCGGCAAATAATCAAGTCTTCTAATGCTCCACCTGGACTCTTAAAACATCGCTCAGGGATCAATAATCTTGATTGGAGTGCATCACTATATCAATCCTGAGCTCCTGAACTAATGAACTTGTTTGAATCGAAATGAGCTTTCATTTGATCCTCTTTTTTCTTGGGGCCATTTCTAAAAATAATATAAAATTCACAATAAATCCCTAATTGAACTTTAAATCACTAAAATCAACTCCTAAAAGCTAAAACTATCATTTTCATGTATTTTCCATATATTTTTCTCAAAATTTCACCATGAATAGTGATTTTTGGTCAAATTCATAATGTGCTCAAAATACATGGTGAAAATAAAAAAATTTTACATATAAGTGAAGCTCTTACCTAAATAAAATGAAATCTAACAAATTTTTCTTGAAACCACCAATAAATATTCACTTAAGATAATTCCCTAGCTCCTAAACTCGCAAAAACTGAAGGCAGGAGATGAAGTTGGGGAAAAAATGGATTTTTTCAGCCCAAAATTCACTTTTAACTATTCGCGAACTAGTTTACTTGAACCATGCTTAAGCGTGAATGGTTTGACACTTAGGCGCCAATCTCTCGGGTTAGCCTGCACTTAAGCATGGGGTCTTAAAGCTTAGGCGCCGCTGCACAAATTCTGATATTTTTGGTTTTAAGTAAAATGCACTTCTAGTCTAATTCAACCACTCCTAAATTGTCTTTCAAATCTTTAATAACTATTTTCTTCCCTTTCAACTCTCATTTTCCTCTAGATTCACCAACCTTAACTAAGTTGATTCAACACAATATAACACAAAATTTTACTCAAACAAACACTTATATTAATTAACGATCAATTACAAATATTTTCAATACATAATTTCTCAATCCAAAGAGTCTTGGATGAGATAGTTCCTAAACACAAACATTAAACAATCATAACATTAAAAACACACAAAATAAACACAACACAATTAAACAAACACTAAACACACAATCAAATACTAAACAAAGAATTTAATTTCACTCTCCTTCCGGTGGAACGAATCCAGGCCTAACATTAGTCTCTCCTTGTGCATTTGGAATATAAATCTGTTAGAACGAACAGTGGTGAAAAAATTTGGTTGAGTCTTCGTCAATCCATTTTCGTTGGATTCACAGATTTTTCCAATATTATTTTAATTTCATGATTGGATAATTCAGCCAAACCACTTATATGAGGATGATAAGTAGTAGAAATTTGATGGTTGATATGATATTTCATTAATAATTTCTTCATCATTGCATTTCTAAAATGACTTCCACTGTCAGTTATGATCACTCTCGGCTAAACCATTTATCTCATCTCATTTCACCAAAAACTCAATGTAGTAGAAAATATGTTTTTTCATATTAGAAAACTTCATCACATAAACATAGTTTAGTAGTTATTGTTTTAAACTTTGCATTTAAATTTTTCTAGTTGTTATCAATTTAGTTTTGATAGTATTTAAAATATTCCAAATTAGTGAGAGTAATTTCATTATATTTTTGTGAGTTTTCTAGTTAATTTATTATCTCAAATTTAAACCTTCCTCGTGGGATCGATATTTGGGACTTAAATAGAAAGTCTTATATTATTTGATAACAATATATATACTTGCGTAGAATCCCAACATTAAGTGCTTAATATTATTTTTCATAAAATACCACATCAAGTTTTTGGCATCGTTGTAAAGCGGAGTCAACTTTATAAATTGTACACAACTATATTCACTGGGATCAAGTTTTTGGCGTCGTTGCCCGGGAAGGTAATGGTAAATTAAATAGATTTAATAAATTAAGAAATTTAGAGATATTATATATATATATATATAATAATAAAAAATCCAAAATATATATGATTATCTGTTTAAAGAGTATTTTTAAGAAATTTTCTTTACTTATTATATTTTTTATGCGAATTATTGGATCTGAATGTTTAGTACATTATGATTCAGAATTAGAATGTACTAATAAAAAATTTTGAAAACAATAAAAAGAAATTAAAATTTTGAACAAAATGACGAATAGCTTAGATAATCAAATAAATGAAAATCGACCAAAACCTTTAGGAGATTATGCTCATCCTACAACAGATGAACTTCAGTTAACTATTCAAAATCTTGATGTTGCTACTAATTCATGTTGAATGAAATGTCGAATAACTTAGATAATAAAATAAATGAAAATCGACAAATACCTTTAAAAGATTATGCTAATCCAACAACAGATGAACTTCACTTAACTATTCAAAATCTTGATGTTGCAGCTAATTTATTTGAGCTTAAACCTTCTATTATCCAAATGATATAAAATAATCAGTTTGGAGAAACACCTACTAAAGATTCTAACTTACATCTTGCTAGTTTTCTTGAAATTTATGCTACTTTTAAGTATGACGGAGTGTCTAATGATGTTGTTAGGCTTAGATTTATCCTTTTTTATTATGGGATAAAGCTAAAGCTTGGTTAAATTCATTAGCACATAAATTTATCAGAACTTTGGGAGAACTATCAAAAAAATTCTTGGCTAAATATTTTCCACCCTCGAAAACCACTAAGCTTAGAAACAATATTACATCTTATTACATTAGAAACAATATTACATCTTTTTGTTAGTTTGAAGGGGAATCGATATATGAAGCCTGAGAAAGATTTACGAATCTCCTTAGAAAATTTTCACATCATGCTTTATCAGATTGGTTAATAATTTAAAATTTTTACAATGGATTAGTAGGATCACTTAGATCTATTATAGATGCTACTGCACGAGAATCTCTAATGTCAAAATCTTTTGATGAAGCATACTCTTTAATAGAAGAAATGATTACTAACAATTTTCAATGGCCCTCTAAATGGGTAAATAAATGGGTAATAGCTAGTATTCATGACTCTGATGCAATGTCTATTTTAACATCTCAAATTGTTGCTATATAAAAAAATATTGATCAAATTGGAGTGAACTATTCTCAAATACCACCAGTATGAGAGGAAAATTTGCTAGGACAAATAATTAATTCTCAATCATCTTATGAAACTTTGAATGTTGTTAATAATCAAAATAATAATCCCTATTCTAATTATTACAACCGTGGATGAAAAAATAATACTAATTTTAGTTGGAATAATTTTAACAATTCGGTGAACCCCTCAGGAAATTTAAAAAACCAAGCAAATCCTAATTATTGACCTTATTATCTTCCTGGATTTAACTCTAACCCTGACGCACAACTTAAGGAAAAGAAGTTGACGATGAAAGAAATAATATTGAATATGGGAAATCAAATACAAAGTCACGGGGCTGTTATTAGAAATATTGAAAATCAATTAGGACATATTGCTACTGCACTTAGTAACAGACCTTCAGGAAATCTTTCAAGTACTGTGGAAGTTAATCCCAAAGATCAAAATAAGGAGCAAATTATAGCTATTCAATTACGAAGTGGAAAAGAAGTAGAAACAAGAATCCAAAGAGAAATTGAAGTTGAGGAGAAGAAGGAAGAGATTGAAAGCGACTATAATGAAAATGAACCAATACAAGTTTCTTTAGAAAAACCACTACCTTCGTTTCCTAAAAGATTGAAGAAGAAGAATAAAGATAAACAATTTACAAAATTTTTGGAAATCCTTGAAAAGTTAACGATAAGCATTCCTTTCATGAAAGGAAGTTTGTAGATCATGAGACCATTACCATTAGTGAAGAGTGTAGCGCTATTATTCAGAAAAAGCTTCCTGAAAACTTAAAAGATCCTGGAAGTTTTATTATACCTTGTGTAATTGGTGAAAAGTTTTATGGAAAAGCCTGATGTGATTTAGAAGCGAGTATCAATCTTATGCCTTTATCAATTTTTAAGCGTTTAAATTTAGGAGATATTTCCCCTACTACTATAACTCTTCAGTTAGTTGATCGATCAATCACCTATCATAAAGGAGTTATAGAAGATATATTAGTAAAAGTGGATAAATTTATTTTTTCTGTAGACTTTATAGTATTAGATTTGGAGGAAGATAAAGAAATTCTTATTATATTTGGGAGGCCATTTCTTGCAATAGGGAGAGCTGTGATAGACCTCCAAAAAGGAGAATTAATAATGAGAGTTAAGATCAAGAAGTAACATTTAATATTGCAAATGCTATGAAATATCCTACAATAGGAAAAGACAATGAATATTTTAGGATAGAAGTTGCTGATTATCTAAGTAATGAGCAATTTAAGAAAGAGTTTGAAGAAAAATTTAGGCAGGAAGAATATAGTGAGAATGAGAATGAAATAAAAGAAGAGAATTTAGATATATTCAAGAAAAAATTGAAACTTTAGATTTGTTGAAAAATGATAATAAAAATATTATTCCTTCAAGTATTAAACCACCTGAACTCGAACTAAAAGTATTACCTGCCCATTTAATAAATGTGTTTTTTTGAGATTCATTTACCTTGTCTGTTATTGTATCTTCCGAGTTAACCGAAATTTAGGAAAAACAATGAATAAAATTGTTAAAAAGATATAAAAAGGCTTTTGGATGGACTTTAACAGATATTGAAGAAATTAGTCCTTTGATTTGTATGCACAAAATTCTATTAGATGAACAATACGAACCTAAAGCTGATCCTCAGAGGAGATTAAACCCGATAATGAAAGAAGCAAGAAAGAAATTTTAAAATTAATTTTAAAATTGTTAGATGCTATAATTACATATCCTATTTCAGATAGTGCTTGGGTAAGCCCAATTTACTGTGTTCTAAAGAAAGGAGGAGTGACCGTTGAAGTAAATGAGAAAAATAAATCAATTCCAATAAGAAAAATTGCTGGTTAGCGAATTTGTATAGACTATAGAAAACTAAACATGGCCACCAAGAAATGTTACTTTCCTTTACCCTTTCTGGACCGAATGTTGGATAGATTGGGTAGAAACAAATATTACTGTCTTTTAGATGGATATACTAGTTATAGTTATCATCAAATTCCAAGTTATCATCAAATTCCAATTGCTCCTGAGGATCAGGATAAGACAACATTTATAAGCCCTTTTGGAACATTGCTTTTTTTAGAATGTTCTTTGGACTATGCAATGCACGTGCGACATTTCAAAGATGTATGATGTCAATTTTTAGTAATTTGATTGAACATGGAATGGAAGTATTTATGGATGATTTCTTTATATTTGGGACTTCATTTGAATTATTTTTAAATAATTTAGAAAAGTTCTGGAATTATGTTAAAAATCAACCTAGTACTAAATTGAGAAAAATGTCAATTTATGGTTGCAGGAGGAATTGTACTTGGGCATAAAATTTCTGAAAATATCATGGTAGTAGATCCTGAAAAAGTTCAAGTTTTTGAAAAGTTACAACCTCCTACTACGTTCAGAGGGGTAAGAATTTTTTTAGGACATGTTGGTTTCTACAGGAGTTATATAAAAAATTTTTCAAAAATAACTAAGCCATTATGTCAACTTTTAGGAAAAGATAAAAAATTTGATTTTAATGAGGAATTCATAAAATCATTTGAATTATTGAAAGAAAATTTAATCACCGCACCTATAATAGTCCCACCTTATTGGGAGAAACCATTTGAAATAATGTGTGATGCTAATTATTATGCTATTGGAGCTGTTTTAGGACAAAGGCACAACAGAATTTTTAAAGTAATATATTATGCTAGTAAAACTCTAAATGATGCTCAAATTAATTACACTACCACTTAAATAGAGTTATTAGCTATTGTCTATGCCTTTGATAAATTTAGAACTTACATGATTTGAACCAAATGTATAGTGCATACAGATCATTCTGCTATCAAATACTTGATGCAAAATAAGAATGCTAAATCAAGATTGATTAGATGGATACTTCTATTGTAAGAGTTCGATTTTATTGTAGTTGATAGAAAGGGAAATGATAATCAAATAGCTGATCATTTGTCTAGACTAGAAAAAGAAATATTAACTAATTTTGCAAATGAAATTTTAAAAAATTTCCCTAATGAACAATTATATAGGATTGATGAAATGAATATACCGTGGTATGCCGATATAGTAAATTATATTGTAAGTGATATTCTACCACCTGATATTAAAAACTAAAAATTAAAAAAATTTATCTATGATTCAAAATTCTATTTTTGGATGACCCATATTTATATAAACAATGTAAAGATCTAATTATTAGAAGGTGTCTGCCTTATGAAGAAACTCCACAAATAATTGAATGATGTTATGATTTTGAATTTGGAGGTCATATTGTAACAAATAAAACTGCAGATAAAATTTTGCAAGCTGAATTTTATTGGCCTACTCTTTTTAGAGATATTAATAAATATATTAAAACATGTGATCGATGCTTTATTTGATGATGTTCGAGAGTATACACAAAATTCAGATCTATGTGGCATTCCGAATGCCGAAGATATTTTCGAGGCCTTTTCTGAGATTAATTGCAATAGGGCTCCAAGTCTTGACGGTTTCACTTCTGACTTTTATGTTAAATGTTGGAAAATTCTTCAAAATGATGAGGTTGTTTCCATTCAGAGTTTCTTTAAAGGGGAGACCCACGGAAATATTTCTTCGCAGCCACTATGGTCCTTATCCCCAAATCTACTCATAAATCTACCTGGGACCACTTTCGGCCTATTTCTTTTACTTCAGTGATTTTGAAGGTTATCAGCAAAATAATAGTAAAACGGTTACAACCACACTTAAATTAGATTATCGCCTAGAATCAATCTGCGTTTATACAAGGCAAGGGTATTACTGATAACATTTTGCTTGATCAGGAACTACTACTCGATATTGATAAGAAGTGTCGTGGTGGCAACATGATTACTAAGCTTGATATTCATAAAGCCTATGACTTTTTTAATTAGAAGTTCATTCTGGACATTCTTAAAGCTAAGGGGATTCCTCCCTTTTTTTGTCCATATTATCCATAATTGGCTAAATTCTAATCACTATAGTATTCTCATCAATGGGGAGTTACATGGTCTCTTTAGTGCTGGTCGTGGCATTAAACAATGTGATCCTCTTTCACAACTATATTTATCCTTGTTTTTGATTATTTCTCTTGGTTTATTAATCATAAATTTCAGAATATGTCAACACTCCAATATGATAATAAGGCTAAGGTGCTTGTTTCTCATTTAGCCTTATGCCAATGATGTGATCCTTTTCTCTAAGGCTACAAAATACTCTATCAGGAGCATTTTCCAAATTTTGGAGGAATTTCAATTACTATCGGGTCTCCAATCTAATGCCACCAAATGAAATCTCTATTTTGGTAAAATTGTGAATCATCGCATTATTGCATGGGCAACTAATTTCACTGGTTTCTCTATTTTGAATCTTCCTATTAAATATTTGGGTGTCAACTTACTTAAAGGGCGTATTAGACAATCTCAGCTGGATGAGGTTGTGGACAAGATCAGAAAACGGATGCTTGATTGGAAAAACACTTTTTTGTCCTTTGGTGGCCGTATTACAGTTCTTCAAAGCATTATTCAATCTATACCTTTGTATTCTCTGCAAGTTATTCACATAAAAAAGAACACTCAAAAGATCCTTGAACGCTGCTTTAATAATTTCCTGTGAGCAGGTGCTCATTCGGGCAAGAAATGGTGTTCGCGGAAGCTTATTTGCAAACCTACGTTTGCGGGTGGCTTGAGTTTCAAGAAACTTCATTATATTGCCAAAGTTAATCTTTTTAAGCATTGTATTAATTTTCGGAGTGGTAAATCTTTATGGCTGATTTTTTATATAAGAAATATTGCAAGAACAATCACCCAACTATTGTGGTGTGGAAGAAAGGGGACTCTAGGATGTGGAAAAGGCTTATTCAGGTTAGAGAATGGTCCAAGGACTTTATTTTTTGGGATTTGGGTTATGGTAATGTTTCATTTTGGAATGACTCTTGGTCTCAGATTAATTTCATACCCGAGGATGTGGTGAATAATGATCTTATTTTCTCTGATACCTAGTTGAATGATTCTTGGAACCTTCCCCTTCTTACTCATTTGGTAGAGGTTGAAAACACTGCTTTTATCTCCTCTATTTCTTTTGATAGTCAAAAAGCTAATACTCTTATGTTGAAGGTCCAATCTAATGGTTTTATTTCTAAAACTATATATAGTGCGACACATAGTTTTCAGCCAACACTTTGGGGGAACAACATTTGGAACCGTGCGCTTACCCCCTCGATGTCTTTCTTGGCTTGGAGATTGTTTCACCGTTTACTTCCTTGCAATGAAATACTTAAACTCAAGGGCTTAAGGATGGCTTCTTGTTGTTCTTTGTGTGAAAATCAGGAGGAAACCATGGAACATTTATTTTTCTCTTGTCCATTTTCCTTATATATCTAGAAGTTGGGGGGACTGTGGTTTAGCACTACATTGTTTCCGGTGGAAGACTTAATATCCACCACTTTTTTGTGTAACCCGGATCAAAGGAATAATCATTTTCTACAAATTTATCCTTATATTGTATGTTGCTTCTTATGGATGGCCCGAAACGAAGTTAAGCACAATAATGGCAAAGCTATTTGTTCTTCTGTTTTCTCCAATATTTTATCTTATAGCCTTAAAGTTTTCAAGTTATGTGGCATGAAGGTCTCTTTCTACTCAGGTATCAATTATTCTAACTCTTTGGGTCATTCTACTCTGGGTCGGATGAGACCGTCGCACCTACCAACATTGGTTAGATGGCGTCCTCCGTCTTTGGGGAGGGTGAAGATTAATACAGATGGAAGTTGGAGTTGCGGTGGTTTTGGTTTTGGCGGAGTTGCTAGAAACGATAAGCTGCATTCTATATTTCACATCTCCTTGCTATGATGACTCAGCTTTACAAGCGGAAGCCCACACAATTTTAATGGTGGTTAATATTGTCATTTTATTGAATTGGCATAACCTTGAAATTGAGACTAATTCTAAGATTCTCTGTGAGATTTTAAATCTTGGTATGCAGGTGTCGTGGGTCATTTTGTTCTTTATTAATCCGATTAAATGACTTTATTTTTCTATTACTATCGCCTGGAGCTTTATTCATAGGGAGGGTAATAGGTCGGCAAACTGGGTAGCTAAGCTCGGTGCCACGACGCCTTCCATTATTGTGGGAACGGTTCCACCCCCTCCATTAAAAGTTTTGATTCATGGAGATTCCTTGGATGCACCTTATGTTCAAAATGGTTAGGAATGTTAGGGAGTTTTGTGGCTTTTTGGTTTTCAAGCTTGGGAGGGATGTCTCATCACAGGATGTTTTTTTGGTTCTTTTTTCTAAAAATTCAGTGGATGGCTTTCTCAGGAAAAAAATTATATTAGCTTTGATGGGGCATAGATCTCTCAAGTTGAAAATTTCTATTTTTTGTTCCACGCATGGCTGGAATTTTTCCTCTCTTATGCATAAGATGGAATCCTTCTATGGTTATTCATACTGCTGCTATGTTTCCACGGGAATTTGGTATGGATGCTGGTGTTTGATTTTTGGAATATATGTTATTTTCTTTTAGAATCTCAGCAAAATCTTCGTACATCGCCGAGACTCCATTTTCTTACCGGTCGTTTTTAACTATGTGTCAAAACTCTTTATTATGGATTCATGTGGTTTGGCAGTTGTTTGTTCATGCCCGGAGATAAAGATTTTTAGTCCAATATGCTGTGTTTCATTTCATCTATGATAGATTTTTTTTATACTTCCTCCCGCCTCCGGTTCTGCTATTTTTTGGTATACATATTTGAATTCATTTTTGTATACGGAATTGGGATGTAGTACTTTATTTTGTTTTTATTTAGGGTGTTTGGTGTGGAGTTGTATTTGAAAGAGGTACCCCCTAAGAAGAGAGTTATGTATTTTTTACTATTTTGATAGTGGGGGAACCTCATCCAACCCCATTTTTGTAACCTTTTTTTTGGTGATTAACACGTAGGGAGCCGAATAATGCACCTACCATAAAAAAAAATAAAAAAAAATATTAAAACATGTGATCGATCTCAGCGAGTAACAAATGTTTCTAGAAGAAATGAAATGCCTCTAAATTACATGTTGGAAGTTGAAATTTTTGATGTGTGGGGATTATATTTAATGGGATCATTTATGCCTTCATTTAGAAACTTATATATATTATTTACTATTGATTGTATGTCCAAATGGATTGAAGCTGTTGCTGTACCTAAATGTGATACTCGGATTGTTTCTAAATTTTTAAATAAAAATATTTTTACAAGATATGGAATGCCGACCAATGGAGGATCCCATTTTGGGAATAAGAGAATCGAGAAGTTGATAAAAAAATGATATTTTACATAGATTCTCTACTTCTTATTATCCTCAGACCACCAGTCTAGTAGAAATATCAAATCGTGAAATAAAACAAATTTTAGAAAAAGCTATAAATCCTTATAAATTGGATTAGTAAGCTAGATTGGATACTGCATTATGGGTATATAGAAATACTTATAAGACTCCCATTGGAATGTCCCCATATAGACTTATTTTTGGAAAAACATGCCACTTATCAGTAGAATTGGAGCATAAAGCATTTTGGGCTATTAAAGAATTTAATTTTATTCTAAAAGATGCTAGTGAGAAAATATTATTGCAACTTAATAAACTTGAGGAGATTAGAAATGAAGCATATCATAATGCAAAAATATATAAAGAGAAAATAAAAATATGGAATGATCAAAAGATTATTAAGAAGAAGTTTGAACTTAGATAAAAAATTTTATTATATAATACAAGATTGAGATTATTTCCAGGAAAACTAAAATCTAGATGGCTAGAACCATATAAAGTATTTAAAGTCTATCATTATGGAATTGTTGTTATTAAAGATCCTAAAATTGTAAAGATATTTAAAGTTAATGGGCATCAATTGAAACATTATTATGAAGGACACATACCATAATTTAAGGAAATTTTAATGTTAAGTCATCTCGATTAAATAAATGGTACGTCAGGCTGACGACGTTAAACCAAGCGTACTGTGGGTGGCAATCCATATATAAATCTATATATATATATTTATATATTACTATGTTGTTTAATATGTGTATTTATATATTAGGAAATAATAATATTTTTGATTCGTACACAATTTTATATATCATAAATTAAGAAAATATTGGTATTGGAGGAAAATTTGGAATCAAATGGAGGAAAATTTGGAATCAAAAGGAAAATTTGGAATCAAATTGAATAAAAAAAATTAAAAGACGCGATTTTGGCCTCTGGCACTCACGACACCCGCTAAATAGACCATGGTGCTGACAGCGCCCATAGCGTCCCGAGCAGTTTTGCGCACGCAGAGCAAATTCAATAGACTTTGGTGGGATTGCGCTCCTAAATAACCGCCGAAAGGTGTTTTTAAAGGCCTAAAACTGCCTTGGATGTCTAGAAACTTCCTAATTTTAAATTCCATGGCTTCCAATTCTAGAAATACTTCAAGGTATGGAGTTTTCAATAGAAGAAAGTTTATCAGTTTTGACGCGCAGAGATTATATGAAAAAGTTATTACAAAAAAGAGACTTATTAAGGAGAGAGGCTTTGTCACTTATGGATTGAGTAATCCAAGTTCACAGATTGAGAAAATCATTGTGCAGAGATGTTGGGTAGTTCTATGCTACACTACCGCTACAGTTGTTGTACTAGTGGTAAAGGAATTCTATGCTAACTTACATAAAATTTCCCAAGGAGTCGTCTTCATTTGAGGTAATGTTATACCATTTACTCCGGCTCAATATAATGATTTGTATATGATAGAAAACGTTCTAATCTATCATTATACAAATTTTATCCCAATGAGAGATATGATGCAAGATGTGTAAAATTTTCTGACGGATGAACATGATAATTGGGAAATCAGAGATGAGGGATACGTTAGTTTCTCCGCTTCACTGCTTAATCCAATCTCAAAATAATGGCACTTCTTCATATCTGTAAAATTACTCCCTACCATAAAGATTAGTAGAGTAACAAGAGAAAGTGACATTTTAAACTATTGCATTCAAATGGAAAAACCCATTGATGTGGGGTTGATTATTTTCAAATCTGTTATGGATATTATTATGAATGGACCAATATATGGACTGGAACATCCTTCCACAATTTTCCTACTTTGCAGTCAATCTCAAGTTCCATATGAAAGTTGGGAGAAAGTTTTATTACCTTGGGAGCCCATGATTTCTATTGATGATAATTATATTAGGAATGAAAATGAAGCATTAGATATTATTTTAGATCATTCATCACATGCTTCAACACCATTGATGCCACAAATAGTTGGAAGTTAAATAGCTTTGGAGAAGAAAATGAAGAAACTAGAATGAGAACTTCAGAATATTACGAATGCAATAGAAAATATTAACTACCTTTTTTATCACCTAGATAGGAGGATGAAGGAGAACTTTGATCATACTCGACCAATTGAAGCAGGATTGGTGCAAATGTTTAAGAAAAATGGATGGATCGATGAAAATTTGACCGATCAATTCCCGTACCAAACCTTCTACAATTTTTACGTCAATTACCAATCTATGGAAGATATTAGAGGAGGAGAAAGTATTGAAGATGAGGCAAAATAATTGAAGAACTTGGACGCTCTACTATTTTAAAATACTTATGTTTTTAATGTAATTGTGTGGATTTGATTTACTTTACTTTACTTTAGAACTCTATTGACTTTGATTGTGTGTATAATTTTGTGTCAGTATTCTAGTGTTGTGGCTTAATTTCAACACTAAATTTTAATTTAGTTTTCTTTATGGATGCGAAAGTGTGATTAGAAAAATGTATTTGTAAAAAGTATATTGTCATATATAAAAGTTAGTTTGGTATTGTTTGTGAAAATACTTCTTTGTGAATTATTTTAAGATGAAAATTAGTGTTCAAAAAGACTAAATAGATTTTGGAGTAAATTGAAAGAAAATTGAGAAAATTGAAAAATTGAAATTTGAAAAAAATAGAAAAATTAACTTATGGCCCTTGGCGCCGACATGGGTGCCAACAACGCCCTCGAGCCAAAGACCAACCAAACACCTTAAAAATTCGTAATTTGCATAGTAAAACACAATTTTTGCCCTTTGAGTCACCTTCAACCTCCGATTTTTGCACCTTGGCCTTGTTATTGCTCAGATTTAAGGCGGTTTTAAGGCAAAAAAAGTTCATATTTCATCTTCTATAGGTAAGACCTACACTTTGAACTCAAAATTTGTTATTTTCACCAAGAATTTATCTTAAATTGCCAAGATCCAAAATTTTGAAATTTTTTTGGAAGATTTTGAGAAAATACTTTGGTGAAAACTCTTACTTAGTAGATTTAAGTTTAAAACAATCCACATTGTGATTTTTGTTTATTTGGATTCTGTCAAATTTTCGTAGATTACCATGGCACCAAGAATGAGCAAAGGAATAAGAAAGATGGATTTTGATGAACAAAAGTTTGTTAATCACAAAGCCAACATTTGTTTCAATAGTCTACTTACAATTAAAAAAGTGATTCTGGATCGAGGATTTAGGATCGAGGATTTAAAAATTGAAAGAATAATTAATGCTCGGCAATGGGAGAATTTTTGTTACTTTACTGCCGAGACTATTATTGGTGTAGTGATGGAGTTCTATGCCAAATTTAAGGAGACTTCTAAAGCCTTTGTTTGTTCGTAGGAAAATGATGGAGTTTACTTCAAGAAAAATTAAAGAGTTTTATCTGTTATAAGATGTGTATAGCTGTCAGTACAAATCATTTCCTGCTACAAATGAGGCCTTGGATAACTTTATTTCTTTTCTTACTGATGGAGGAGTACTTCGGAAAGTGAAGAATAGTGTTAAGGTAAACTTTCTTATTTCTATGTTAAATGTAGTATCTAAGTCCTGGAACTACTTTATTTATGGAATAATTATACCAACAAATCATCATAGTGAGGTTACAAAGGATAGAGCCATCTTGAACTTTTATATCCAGCAGATGAGAAGAATAGATGTAGGCTCTATTATTTATAACAACCCTTGATCTATTGCTCTGGGAGAGACTACATGTGGAATAACACACCCTACCCTGATCTTCACACTATATGAACAGGCAGGAGTTTATTTTAGAGTGGATGAGGAGAGGATTGAACCTCTAAAACCTATTGGGCATGCCAATATAAAGACTTATGAATCTCATGTTGGATGGAGATCTAAAAGTATGACCAGGGATATTCCTTCTACTTCAAGTACTACTTCTAGTACCCTACTATCCAGAAACTTATGGAGCAGATGATGATCCAACAGGGAGATATCTTGAGAATGGAAAGTATAATGGAAAATATGGAGGTCAGAAATGCACACAATGATGATTTGACAAGAAAAACTTCAAATATGATGCTGCTTATGATGATGCGATGGTCAAATACATGAGGGGTGATAACTCAGTTTAGTTTCATACTCACCCTGTTTTTACCCCCATATCAGCAGTAGGATTTGGATGTGGAAGAAGAAGAAGAAGATGATGATGATTGGTGATGTGTTAGTTAGATTTTTATTTAGTTTATGTTTGGTTGTACTTTATTGTTGAGACTATTTTGTTTATTTTTAGAGTGTAACACTTTATTTTAAATGTTATGTTGAATTGTGAACTGTAGATTTGTGAGACTGTTCTTACATTGAAAACCATTTTAGTAGTATTGTTAGTTTTTAGTACTTTGTTGGATGTAGTTAACTCTTTCTCAACAAATTTTTATATGTATTATGTGTTATTTAATGTTTTAAGTCTTGTAGCTTTTCATACTAGCACCTGCAATATTTCAAAGTTAAGTTTCAAATTAAGTTAAGTTTCAAAGTTAAGTTTCAAATTAGAACTTTCAACAGGTAAGTCTTTTCCTTATGTATTAAATATTTTCTTTCACCCTCTATTTTTTAAAGTTTTTCATGCAAAATGTTTTAAAAATTTAAGTTTGGGAGGAAAAGTAAAATTCCTTTCTAAAGAAAAGAGTCTTAATTTTATTTGTCCCCAATTAGCTATATTTTCAAAATATTTTAAAATTTAACATGACCTTTGGTATTAGAGGGTAACTATAGATAACTATATTTATATTTCTAAATATATAGTAAACTTAAGTAAAATTTTTTTAAAAATAATAAAGGTTAAATTTAAAGAATAATATATTTGGTATAAAAAAATAAGACTATGTTTTTCTATTTTAAGTAAGGGAATTTGTATTTTTGAAATATTAAAAATCTTAGAAATTCATGTAAGAAGAAAAGATTAAAGCTTTATGAAAAATCATTAAAGCTAATATAAAGTTATAAAGTGAAGGAATGTGAAAAGTTTTTAACTTTAAGAAGAGGATAATGAAGTTTAAAATCATTAAAGGCTATTCAGATATAATAATCCTCACATTAAAGAGAAGAAAAGAAAAAGGATTGAAAATGATCTTGAAAAAGAAACGAAAAGAAAAGAAAAAGGATTGAAAATGATTCTGAAAAAAAAAAGAAAAAAAAAGATGTGAGGCGAAGCATGAGGAGATGCCTAATTAAAAATTGGCTTCACTTGAATCAACTTAAAGAAGAAGGCTTGACTACATTTTCTAAACTTATATTATAGTATTAGCATAGTATTAGCATATTTAAGCATATTTATTAGTAAGGTTTCATGAAGTTCTTTTTCATATTGATATTCTAAGTGGCTTTAATATGAATAATTTGCAATTTTCCTTGAAAAGAATAGAGAATAAAAAATCTTAGACTTCACTGCTACATATTCTTATACCTTTAGTATTAACTGGAGTTATTTTACATTTTTCTTAAGTTATGTTATTGTATTTAGTAGACTAAGATAGGGAAATCTAGAAATTAAAATTTTTGTCATGAGTCATATTTTTATGCAGTAAAGGAGTTACTTGAGGACAAGTAACATTTAAGTTTGGTGAATTTTGATACACCAAAAATATATCCATTTTTAACCCATATTTTATACTCAATTTTGGTGATATTGCACTTTAATGGAAGGTATTTTTCATATTTTGGTGTAGGTTATTGATTTTTAAGACTTAGAGCAAAAAAGAAGCAAAAAAGATGAAATTTTAAGTTAAAATAGAGTTTTTGAAAAAGTATTCAGCGTCGATGGCGCCGTTTGAGAGAGAACACAGATTTAGTTAAACGGCCACTAGCGCCGACGAAGCCAGAATGAGCGCCGATGATGCCAGTGTCGGTGAAGACCTTGTTTCTAGAAGATTCAAAGAATTTAGATGCTTTTTGAAGTTTTTTTGGATGTACCTATTGGAGAACCGACCCTAGGCTCTATTTAGAGCCAAAATTTATCAGAAAAAACTCTCTTTGTGCTCCTCCACTCACTCTGATATCCTCTTCGCTAAATTTGCACCACCTTTGCATCCTTTCACGCCATTCCACACTAGTAGTCATTTATTTTATTTATAGTTTTGAGTTTTGGTGGTGGGTTTAAGTGTGAATTCTTCTCTAAAGAGTGTTGGAGAGGAAGGGAAGTGAAAGATTTCTTCTTCCTACATTTTCTAAGAGAGGCTACAAGGCATTTGCTTTGAGAGAGAGTTTCATATAAGTGTTGTTTGTTTATATTTGTTATATAAACTTCCTTTTATATATGAAATTTGTGTTTTTTTATATATTTCTCATGATTTCTGAGTAGTTTCTATTATCTTCTCCCTACTCTGTGATATAGTGAAATGAAGAGATAATTTGGATGTGCTAATCTTAAAGTATAAAATAAATTGTGATGGTTTTTCAACTCTGCTCTTAATTTACTTTTCGATCCAGCAATTTGAATTGTTTAAATATGTTGTAAGACATATGATCCATGAAATGGAGTATAGGTTCTACAACAGAGTGAGAACCACATTTCAGTCCATGAAGGAGTATTTTGTTCATGGAATTAAGTGCAAATAAATAGGGAAATATACTTTGTTGGGTGTAGAATTAGAGATTTTTAGGGTGACAGACTAAAATACAGATTAGAGATTTTTAGGGTGACAGACTAAAATACTCAATTCAATCTGAGTGTTTAAGAACTAAAGAGAGAGTTAGCCTTCAGGCGAAGGGAAGTGGGAGCTCTAGAGTGGGAGCCAGGATCCTCCTAGCCTAGCCACAATCCTCCTAGCCTAGCCACAGATTTAGGGACTAAACCTAATATTATCCAATAATTTTTTATAACACTGAATCAGGGTAGTGAATTAAAATTTCTCCTATTTAGCACAATACATACTTAAACCATTTATTTCATCTCATTACACCAAAAACTCATTGTAGTGGGAAAGATGATTTTTCATATTAGAAAACTTCATCACATTGTTGACCTCAATTTTCGTTGAGGTTTAGTTCCTCCTCTTTAATAGCCTAGGGTCTAGCCATAGGACTTTTCCTTTTGACTATTCCTAGAAAACTAGACTTGGAACCCTCACCATTAGAAATTCTACCCTCTTCTTTACTCAACTTGGAGTTCAGGTGGGGTCACTGTGGGGAAACTCAAGATGAGTCACCCTTAGGATTGCTGAACCTTAGGGTTGACCCTGGGTCTTGGTCTGGAGCTAAGGCATTCACTACACCTATCTACACCCACATTCACTCACAATCCTGAACTCAAACTTCTAGTCTAAGTCCCTTGATCTTTTGGGATACACATGTAGATGGTCCCCTAAACCTACTAGCGCTAGACCTATGGTTTGGCTAAGACCACTATGTAGAGGACCCAAAATGGGGTTCTCATTGGTCCATGGCTTATTGGTGATGATTGGTGCCTCAACTCTATCAAAATACCCATCTTTGTCTTTTACCCCTAAAACACCCCCAAATTACCAAAATACCCCTCTTGGGCTCAAAATTCCAAAAATTCCCAAAAAATCCCAATAAATCCCAAATATTCCCAATTTCATTTCTCTTAACTACCACTTGACTCAATTTGGCCAATTTGACCATCTTTAAGCAAAATCCCCAAACTGCCCTTTAAAGACCCAAATTTCCCCAAATCCAACTGAAATGTCCACCAATTTGATCTCAATTGACCCCAATTCCAATAATAAACTCAAACTCACTTTTGATATGACCAAACTAAACCAAATCCAATCTCAATTGACCCATGATTTGAGCCCAATTTTGATTTGGGTCAATACCCCAATTTTGACCATATGACTTAATCTCACCAAATTGAACTCATAGCCTAGTAAATTGGCCTCATTTAATGTTGAAAAATCTTTATGACATTCCTATACATCAAAATCAACCATCAATTGACATTGGTGAAGCCTCAAATCCATTTGATTTTGGCATAAATCCAAAATTCCCAAATTTAGCCCCAAATTGGCTAAGTCCCTAAATTTCACCCAATTCATTGCCTTAACCTCCAAATTGGCATC